>NC_142535.1:17631250-17936875 GCF_056151865.1 Erythranthe guttata
GTGTTATTACAGTAATTCTGTCCAGGATGTTCTACCTTGTATCTCCATCACTGTTATTATGGGACCCGCCGCCGATGCAATCTGCAAATTCATCTTCCGACACAACAAAGTCAGCAAAATCTTACTTTGAAGATGTTGGCAAGGATGTTGACTCAAAGGCTTGTAACCTTTCATCCATATTGGACAAGCTGTACGCTTGGGAGACAAAGTTGTACAAGGAAGTAAAGGTAAAATAATGTCTTCGCTTTCGATTTTTTCATAGCTAGTGGTAATATATAGTATATACGATGAATTTTGCCATCACTTTGTCGAATTTTTGTTGGCAAAAAAAAAAAAAAAAAAAACCTGTCTTTGCAATTCAATCTTGCTCAGTTTTGGTAGGTGGTTAACTTTGATTAGGATGAAGAAAGACTTCGGATAATGTACGAGAAGCAGTGCAAGAGGCTAAAGTACTTAGACGAGGAAGGAGCTGAGTCAGCAAAGATTGACGCAACTCGAGCTTCGATTAGAAGATTACTAACAAAGCTCGATGTTAGTATTAGGGCAATTGATGCCATTTCGATGAGGATACATAAGTTGAGGGATGAAGAATTGCAACCCCAAGTTGCTTCGTTGATTCACGGGTATGGATTCTTTCCGTTGACTGCTCTTGTTTTATAATCGTATTTGATTGCATGAATGTTATTACAATTTTTTTTGGGATTCATTTGACCGTCGAGTTATTTGGTCAGTATTTATCATGGGGAAATAGATCTCAAGAAAACTTTTGGATCGGAACCCGCGGAATTCGAAAAATTCCAATTTTTACATAAAAAATGCATAATAATCTGAATTTTCGGAAATTAAAAATCGAATAGGAAACCGGAATCTCATGTATTTTCCAATTCCGGTAAAAAAAATATATCAGAAGAAATCGGAATTTCGGAATTCGGAATGAAAAATATGTTCCAGAATTTTGTATCGGAATCTGCGGAAATCGGAATTTCCATTTCAATTTCACCCCTACATCTGACTTTATTTATATCCCAATCTTCGACATTTCTCTACTACGGCTACATGAGCTCATTTATAAGCATTTATTAAGGATTATCAATATGACTGAACAAAGATAATTCCATAACTTCTCTGTCCTTCCTTTTTGAGTGAATAAAATGTCGGTATATATATATATAGGTTGACTCGAATGTGGAAGTCAATGCTCAAGTGCCACCAGAAGCAGTTCCAAGCAGTAATGGACAGCAAAATGCGCAAGCTCAAAGCAAACACGCGGGACCCACAAACAGACCCAACCACGCGGGCCACCACCGAGCTCGAACGGGAGCTCCTCGCATGGTCCCTCCGCTTCAAAGAATGGATCAGATCCCAAAAATCCTACGTGGACTCGTTGAACAACTGGCTCCTCCACTGCCTCCACTACGAGCCCGAACAAACCTCCGATGGGCCCGCCCCGTACTCACCGGGCCGGATCGGCGCCCCTCCCATTTTCGTAATCTGCCACGACTGGCACGAGGCAATGGACGCAGTCTCTGAAGCAAAAGTCGAAAACGCAATGAACAGTTTCGCAACGAGGTTGAGGCAGCTATGGGAGAAGCAAGACGAAGAGGGGCGGCAGAGGGTAAAAGCGGAATTTCTCTCAAAGGATTATAAAAAGCATCTCAATGCACACCAAATGGAAAAAGAAGATACATTGTCTGTGGTTCAATCTGAAAATGGAGTGTCGCCATTGGACGATCTTAAAGTTGACTTGGATTCGATGAGAGAGAAATTGGCTGAGGAGAGAGTGAAGCACAAAGACGCAATGAAATTAGTGCACGATGCAGCTTCGAGTAGCTTGCAAGGCGGTTTGGTCCCGATTTTCAAAGCGTTGGAGAGTTTTACTTCGGAAGCTTTAAAAGCACACGAACATGTTCGATTACAGCATCCTCGCCCGAGCTAACGATCGAAATGCTGTTTTTCTTTTTTTAACTGATATTAAATTAAACATTTAGGAAATGTAAATTATGCAGGTGTTTACATTAGAGAGAAGATAGAGGAAAATTCCCGTTTCCGCATACCGAACGAGCTTCTTCAACACCGGAAAAAAAGATGGCAGAAGGCAAGTTATGTACAGAAGATATTCATTTATTTGTTGATTTTTGTTTTCCTTTTTTTTAGTTGGGCTGAAACATTATTGCAGTAGAGTAATCTTTTTTTCAACATGATGTTTATTTTAGGGGTATTTAGGGAATTTTATTATTTGTTTAGTTTAGGTGCGTAGGAATTATAATTCGTTGTTTATGAGAATTTTGGAATGGCCAAATAATTTTGTGACAGGAAAATTAATATGTGGAAAAATTATTTTGTGACGTGGAAAAGAGAGGCATCATTTGTGATACGTGGCAGTTAACTGTTGGTTCTCATACGTGCTCAGTTTGTGACGTCATTGGCTTCTCTCTTGTTTTTTGTGGTAGTAATTAATAATTATATTTCTTAATTAGGTTAATAAAAAGAAAATTATTATTTTTTGATTGGTTATTTATTATTTAGCTATTCCAAAATAAATAATATTAATTAGTATATTGATATATAAATTTATAATATAATCAAATAATTAAGTGGTTCAATTGTTCGAGTAAACTCCCTCGCACCAGGTCGGTCATTCAATACAAACTAACATATCTCTCTACTACTTTGTACTCGACACGAGTACTTTATAACCGACTTTAAAAGATATATAAAATTAACTAAAATCTATTTTTTTCTTCTCTCTAAATGGTCTCATTTTTCTCTTCTAAAAACTGTAGTGAAAATCGGCAATGTAGACTTGTTCTTATAGGCTTCAGCATGCGTCCACTATCTGCACATGTTAAGCGCACATGTTAAGCGAGCAGTCAATCACTAAGATAATGGGTTAATCTACGATCTAAATTACATTTTAGGAATGTTAAATCATGTGGACTAATACGTCTACTACATTCATAAACTATCAACATCAAACGAAAATAATGGGTTAATCTACGATCTAAATTACATTTTAGGAATGTTAAATCATGTGGACTAATACGTCTACTACATTCATAAACTATCAACATCAAACGAATACAGGATTATCGTTCGCTATTTTTTCACAAATAAAATTGTAATTAAAAATTAAAAATTTGTAAAAAAAAATGCAAGTTACTTTGGATTTTATTTAAAATATTCACTAGATAGACAAACCAAAAATTTGTCATTCTATAATTTTGGAGGCTCCAATTAAATTAAATTAAATTAAATTCAAATATTAATTTAGATTCAATAAAAACATGCTCGTGGGGGTACATTTGTAACTTCATGAAATGGAGAGTGTCAGTAGCACAATCCCGTGAACCAACCCGACACTACCTTATAAAAAAACCCGGGTCACGTTTTCTCACATAGTTAGAGAGTGCAAACAGAGATCGCTCAGATTTGGAAATAACCATGGCGTTATCCAGCAAGGGATGCTTATCGTTACTGTTGGTGGTGTTTATCGCAGCCGGATCGATCTCCGATTGCATCTCCGCCGCCGCGGCGGAGGAATCGGAAACCAAAGAGTTTGTAGTGACATTAGACAACTCCAATTTCACTGAGTTCGTCGGGAAACACAAATTCGTCGTCGTCGAATTTTACGCGCCTTGGTATTTCTCTTGCTTCTCAATTTTTTTTTTTGTTACGTGTTTGTTTTGCTCTTTTCTGTACCTTCGGATGGCTTAATTAGATCAACTGTGCTTAGAGTGTGTGGATTTGCTTTATATTTTGTGTTTTTGGTCTGCTAATTTTCGTAGATTTGGTATTTGTTTGTCTCTGTACTTTAGATGCTGTGATTTTTTTTTTGTATTAAATAGATCATATTGAGGTACTGAATTGATATACTTGTCCAATGAAATGAAATTTTGACGATGGAGTTATGTCATATGTGGCTTTCTTCCCGCAGAACATTTTTAAATGTGTCGAAGATCTTCAAAGATGAAGAAACTACATATTTTTCGAAGAAAATGAAAAAAAAAACATTTTTGTTAAGTTTGTGTTGAAATAATTAGTGATGTTAATTGGTAATTCGGACATGTTATAGCTAACTAGTAGAAGTGTATTTTGCTTGTCGCATTGTTAATTCTATTATTACGAATTAATGACTGTCCTATGTATAGTAAATAGAACAGTTGAGGTTAATTGAAGTTTCCATCTGATATGTTGATTTGGTGTAATAGGTGTGGTCACTGCAAGAAACTTGCCCCAGAGGTATTAATCTCTTGCTAATCCAGATAATCTAAACGAGTTTCGATTTTTTAACTACTAAATAGTTTACGATAATTGATCTGTTCAAATGTGTCTCTTTTCATTGCAGTATGAGAAAGCTGCTTCTATTCTAAGTACGATTGATCCTTCAGTTGTCTTAGCCAAAATTGATGCAAACGAAGAGCAAAATAAAGTCATCAGTAGTGAGTTCGAGGTTAAAGGTTTCCCCACAATTAAAATACTGAGATATGGAGGTAGCGTTGTTCAGGAATACAAAGGACCACGAGAGGCAGATGGCATTGTGACCTATTTAAAAAAGCAAAGCGGCCCTGCATCTAATGAAATTAAATCTGGTGAAGATGCTAGTTCTATAATTGACGATGACAAGATTCTTGTTGTAAGTCCAATTTCTTCACTTCTCTAAATGTGAATGTTTCAATTTCGTATAATTGGCTATTTACTATTATGAACGAACGTGGTTCTATAAAAAAAAAATAGGTTGGTGTATTCCCGGAGTTTTCTGGAGAGAAGTTTGAGAATTTCACAACCCTGTCTGAGAGATTGCGCGCCGACTATGAGTTTGGTCATACTTTGGATGCCAAACATCTTCCTCGTGGGGACTCATCAGCTGCTGGACCTTTTGTTCGTTTGTTTAAGCCTTTTGATGAACTCGTTCTAGATTTCCAGGTTATCAGTTACGACATTTTTTCCTAGGCCAGATATAATTCTGACGTATGTTGTGATATTTTTTTTAACTCAAATTGAATGTGTTTTGCAGGATTTTGATGTCGATGCTTTAGTGAAATTTGTTGAAGAAAATAGCATCCCTACCGTAACCCTCTTTAACAAGGATCCAAAGCACCATCCTTTTGTTATTAAATTCTTCAACAGCCCCAACGCCAAGGTCCGCCTTTTGCATTACTCGATCCTTTCTGCATAGTAATTACGCCATAAATAGAAACATAAAAAATCATATGGTCTCACAGTTTTATTAAGTGGTACGAAAGCAAACATGTTCACAAGCAATGTGAAGCAAATTTTGGGTAATTGCTCATATGAAACTTGTCGGTTTACAGGCAATGTTGTTCTTAAACTTCAGCATTGAGCAGTTTGATTCGTTTAAATCGAAATATCACGAGGTGGCTCAGCTTTACAAGGGCCAAGACTTGAGTTTTCTAATGGGTGATATTGAGGCTAGCCAAGGTGCCTTTCAGGTTGGTATATATCAGCAATTTTTTTCTTCTTCATTCTTTTACCGACATGACATTACTAACCCTTTTGCCCACTCGAACAGTATTTTGGGCTCAAGGATGAACAAGTTCCTCTAATCATCATCCAGACTAATGATGGAGGGAAATATCTCAAACCAAATGTCGATCCTGATCAGATATCATCATGGGTGAAGGACTTTAAAGTAATGCCTCATCCTTCACTATTTTGCCGTCTTTTTCCAATGTTTCCTTTGATTTGTTTAAATTGGTAAAGATACATATAGTATTATTTTCTAAATTAAACTAATTGTAATTGTTTGATGCCTTTGTAAAGGATGGTGCAGTTCAACCATATAAGAAGTCCGAGCCCATTCCCGAAGCTAACAGTGAACCTGTTAAGGTGGTGGTGGCTGACAACCTCCAGGACATGGTTTTTAACTCTGGCAAAAATGGTGTGTCTCGATTTTTTTTATTTTTATTTTTAACTCTTCTCACAAATTATGATTTTTTTCCACAATCTATTCACAGAATATACAACGCTTAAGTTTTATTTCATCTCATTATTTTGGATTACACTTCTAACGCAAGCGCTATCTGTTATGCAGTTCTCTTGGAATTATACGCACCATGGTGCGGACACTGCAAAAAGCTGGCCCCAATCTTGGATGAAGTAGCTCTCTCATTTGGAAATGATGCCGATGTCCTAATCGCCAAAATTGTAAGACTCGCCTCAGTATTTTGTGTTCTAGTTAATTTTGAAATATTATATTAAGTCGGGTTTTCCCTTTTTCTTGATTTTGAATATTTTTTTCCGTTTTCACTAATTCTTATTTTTCTGGTTATTTGTAGGATGCTACTGCAAATGATATACCACAGGATACATTTGATGTGAAAGGTTATCCGACGCTATATTTCAGGTCATCAACTGGAAACCTGTTGCAGTACGACGGAGACAGGACTAAGCAAGACATGATCGATTTCATTCAGAAAAATCGAGCTACAGTTGCTAAACAAGAGTCCGCAAATGATGAACTCTAAGCAAGGCCAATTATACGTAAGTTTGTGAATATGAAGCTCAACGAAAGCAAATGGCTGCTGGTATTAATTTTTTGGAGCTCCCTTTTGTGTTTTTTGCAGGTTCCACTCTTGAAAAATCAAATGGCTTAAGTTCGTGGATTATTGGATGTTTTGTTGGCTTAGCTTGAAACCACGGAAATCGAAACGATACCTCTTCAGATGTTTTAAGATTATTGCGTAGCTACTGTAGTCTATAGTGACAGTTTTGTGGCTGTAGTGGAACTTCGTAATTTAATTATGAGTTTACGTAGCTTTCCTTTCATCGTGCCGATTCTCAAAATTGTGTCTGAATATCATTCTAGCATTTGCAGAATACTCGGGCGTGCGCACGCGCGCATGTGTGTGAAGATTACACAACGTTAAAAATCTTTGGATCCGTCCAATCAGCAGCATATTCAATTTTTTTGTAGACGTGAATTTAATACCAATTTCATTCCCGTAAAAAAATGGAATGAATTAATTTGATTCAAAATCTAAAATTTCAAATTTGTAATTTGATTTTTTGGAAATTAAAATTAAAATTAAAAAATAAAAAGTTTACAGTACCATTTCAATTTTCAAAAAATGTACCTCCAGTACCGCTTCAGGCAAAAAGGAAAGGGTAATGACTAACTACTAGTCTACCACCATCACAGATCGCACGCCTCCACTTAAACTCTCTACAGTTCCCTCCAATTTCACCTATAGTCGCTACTCTAAAATAAAAGAAGAAGAAGTCGTTACATCCATTTGAGTATATGGGTCTGAAGCCATTGAAAGTACACTTTATTAAATTTTGAGGATGGTCGGCTTTCGCCGTTCGCGCCTACCCCGCCGCGGTCGCCGTCGGTGGAATCGTTGGAGTTGGTTGATGTGGGGATAGAGGGTAGTGATGATGGGAGTTGCTCGAATGAGTTGGGGTTGCCAAAAGTGACGTCGGATGAGGGCATTGGGCCGAGTGAGAGACTTGATCGAGAGATCTTGAAGGAGTTAGATTTTGACACTTTGTTTGCTACGGATAAAATGGCGGATATTCGTGATTGCCTTGGGGTCGTTGGAGACGTGGAAATTAGAATGCCGGCCAAGGGCGATAGGTGTTATGCTCTCGATTGTTATCTCGGTGTGGAAGATCATCACGGCGCTTATTTCGAGACTTATCAATGTATTCGCCTAAGTGACCTTGCTTGATCAGCCTCTCAATCGCCACTTTGAGTTGTGCACATTCCTCCGTAGTATGTCCTCTATCCTTATGGAATCGACAGTAGCGATCCGACTTTTCTCGCTTTGCATTTGGCTGCATAGGACGTGGAGGCTCTGCTAAACCTTTTTGTTCTATCACGTGAAGGATTTTAGTGAGGCGAGTGTTTAGCGGAGTGAACCTATTGTAGGAGGAAGATGGTTGACCTTGAGGTGGAAGTGGTGGACGTCGATCATCCCGCCTCCTATTGTCTTGACGGTCATCTTCCCTTTTCCTTTTAGGAGGAGCATGGGTAGAGACTTCCTCTATCCGGACGTATTTTTCGGCTCGATTCAGCAACTTCTCTAGGTTGCCTGGGGGCCTTCCGGCGATAGATTCTTTGAATCTACCCGGCTTCAAGTTCTGTTGCATAATCCCGGAGAGCATGTCTTGCCCTACGCTGGGAACTTCATGGACGGCTTCTACAAAACGCTTGATGTAGTTGCGGAGCGTTTCGTTATCTCTCTGTACTACAGAGAAAAGGTGGGCTGGGTCTTGGCATACTGCTTGTTGATGGCGAATTGGTTGGTGAACCGTGTTGACAGCCGAGCGAATGTGTCAATCGATCCTATGGGTAGAGACTTGAACCAATTCATTGCTCTCTTGGAGAGAGTGGTGCGGAACATTTTGCACATCGCAGCATCCGTTGGGCCATTTAAGTTCGCCATGGCGTTGAATTTCTCTATATGCTCCTGTGGGTCGGTGGTCCCTTCAAATTGAGGTAACCCCGAGATCTTCACTCCCTAAGGTAATACCTCGTTGAGGATATCTATGGTGAAAGGACTGCGTCTTATTCGGACGGGCATTCTTTCGCCAATTGGATTGTTCAGTAGATGGCGGGACATTCTGCTGTTTACCTCGCCTTCTCCTTCATTAAAGAGAGGGACTTTCTGTGGAGACGCATTCCCCCGTGGGGGTGAGCGTTGACGTTGCTGTCTGGGCTGTGCCCCCCTGTGATTTGTGGATAGCTGCACTCGGGACCGTGGGTCCGAGGTAGAGGAGGAGACACTTATTTGATTCTGGATTGGCGGTGGGGCCACATGTGGCACTATAGGTGGAGCTGGCGCTGGTATCGCATTGGGAGCGTTTGCTCCCATCGTGGCGATATATTGAGTTACGACCTCCGTGGCGGCGCGAGTTGAGGCTTCTGCTATCATGCGTTGGAGCGCGTCCTCGGTTATTTGAACCGTTCGAGGAGCAGGGAGTGGTGGGTCCCGATGAGGGATCACCTGAACCTCGCGAGGTGGATCCGCAGCACGTGGAGGAGGTGGCTCCGCGGCACGTGGATGAGGTGGCTCCGCGGCACGTGGATGAGGTGGCATGCCAGATCCTCCACGGACTGGGAGGTTATTAGTTGTGTCATTTTCTCTTCGAGCAGACGCCTTAGGAGGATCTTGTTGGCTACGTGATCTGGTTTGCATCGTTCCCACAGACGGCGCTAAAATGATGATGCTAAAATGTAGATCACCTAGGGTGGTGTAGAAAATGAGCTGGGAGAGCAAAGCGGATCAGTAGCTTGATAACCTGATGATCCTGAGGTCCCTGCGAAATGAACACACGTGAACTACGCCGGGGGTTGATCCGGCGGAAACCCCTCCGACGCTCAAGTCAGATATACGAATCGTGGAGATGGTAGAGAGAATTGAACTCTAGATTGTTGGTGAATAATCAAAACGTACCTTTACAAATGAGTAAAACATCTATTTATATGTCGTTGATTGGGTTGGGCTTACTTTGTTGGGCCAAGCCTTACTTTGAATGTACTTGGGCTTTCGTGTAATGGGCACAATTGTAAGTGATTGGGCTTTCGTGTATCGGCCTATTTATTAGATAATTTAGGGCCCATTGGGTCGGCCCAATTATGTATATCATATATATATATATATATATATATATATATATATATATATATATATATATATATATATATATATATATATATATATATAATAATAATAATAATTAATAACTAAACTCAGAAAAAGATTTATTTAGTTTCACTAACCAACAGAAAAAAGAAAATAATTACAAAAATAATTTTTAATACCTCAGCCTCATGTCACGGCCCGCTAGTTTCCCTTGGGTTGGGAGGTTAAGAAGCCCAAGATTTAGCCCAAATAGGGTTAGACCCAAGTTGGCCCAAATGTATAGAAGAGTAGAGATTCTTGGAGAATTTTAGAAAATATTCTAGAACCCTCCCTTGTAGATATTTTGTAGGAATTCTTTGGAGTGTTCTAGTGAACCACTCCCAACCATTAGATCAAATAGATCTCCACCGTCCATTAAGGAGGTGGTCTAGTATAAATAGAGGCAGTGTCCTCATTTGTAACAATCCAACAAGAATCCAAGAAATCCAACAAGCACTTAAGTAATAAAATAATAAAAGTACTTTCCTACAAACTCTCTTATTTTCTTAAGTTCTTCTTTCGTTTTCCATCACTTAGCATTCGCAACACATTCGAGAGAGGCTGACTTAGCTATCGCGAGGGGCGAGAAGGAGCTAAGGCCGCACGGTTCGTTGTTAAGGGAACAAGTCCGTGACACTCAGCCTCCTTACTTCCAATTGCGTGTACAGAATTCATGCCCACTTGAGTGGCAAAATAGAAATTTCTGGGAAAAGTGGCAAAACAGAAATTACCCTTTATTCGAAAGTAACACGTCGATAAATAAATCCCGCCCTTTGTACAGCTGCATTCGGTTAAAACTTAATAACAATAATAATAAAAAATAATAAAAAATAATAATAATAAAGAATGTATAAATACTCCTGCAGTAGCATTCTCTCGCACTTCAACATTTACACGCCAACCCAATTCTCTCTCTCTCTAAAAAAATTTTTGCTCCTTCCTTCGTTAAAGCTGCAAGTATGAATTACTGAGTCTCTTACGCATTTTTTTAACAATTTGATGGATTAATCGTCCGGTGTTCATATGTGGTTTCTGAATTTTATTGTCTGTTTCGTGTACTTGATCACTGAAATCATGTGGTTTCTGAATTTTATTTTTTAACAATTTAACGGAAGGAACGATTAATATGAATTAAGACTGTAGTGACTGTTCCGAGGCGATTATTGAGAGATTAATCGGACGGTGTTCGTATGTTTCGAACTTTGTTGTCTGTTTCGTGTAATTGATAATTGAAATCATGTGGTTTCTGAATTTTATTTTTTGAACGATTTAACGGAAGGAACAATTAATATGAATTATGGCTGTTCTGACTGTTCTGAGGCGATTATTGAGAGATTAATCGGCCGGTGTTCATATATTTCGACTTTTGTTGTCAGTTTCGTGTAATTGAAAATTGAAATCATGTGGTTTCTGATTTTTTTTTTTGAACGATTTGACGGAAGGAATGATTAATTTGAATTATGACTGTTCCGGCTGTTCCGAGGCTATCTATCATATTTTTCAACAAATTGAGAGATAATCGGTGTTCGTAAGTTTAGATTGAATGTTTTTTTTCTTCTGTAATTAATATCAAATCACTCAATTGGAAAATATTTATGGTTTATGATACGAATGCTGGTGCAATTAGGAAGGAATGTTTAATTGTGGTCCGGCCCGTTCTGTCGGTTTCTTTTGAACTATTGTTATTTTGGCTTCTTTTATATCTGTATCATTAATGTTTGCATGGGATCCTACTCGGCTTGAACGAGCAGCGTTGGGACAGTCTTTCCGACGTACACCACAGCCAGAGTTTGGATCCGGTAGTGGATCCGGTAGTTCCGATAATCAGTCCGGTTTAACCAAGGATGGTTTGTGTGGACAAGTGACCTAGAGAAAACCTCAACGGGCCACGTCTCGTTTGCTGTTTTGGGGGCACAAGACCCCTGCGAGGATCAAGGCAGCATCTTCATCAGTCCAAACGCGACTTTCGTGGGACTTTACGATGGTCACTTTGGCTATAAGGCAGCTGAGCACGCGAACAAGTTCTTTATGAAACGACAATTCGGTAAGTCTTCATTTGTATTAATTTAATTATTATGTAATTTCTTTATACACTTCGGATCATAACATGTTAACACACACATATATGCATACATTAAATAGGAATTTCAAGAGGAGAAGGGTCCAAACTTTCCAAGGAAATTATCAAGGATGCGTTCCATGCAGTAGAAGAGGCCTTTCTCAACCATGTTTGAAGTTCTTTTAGTTCCGACCCCAGTGTTGCAACTACTGGTTGTAGTTGCCTTGTAGCATTAATTTGGAGTGATATCATCTACATATCTATTCTAGGTACTCCGAGGTCTGCTATGGCAACTATTAACGAGTACTCGCGTTCGCAGATTCACAAGTTGTTTGCTGATGATAATTCCAACCGCACCACCGCACATGTACGTATCATTTCATCTATCATAAACCAACTTTAAATGTAGGGTTTTCATTTACATTTACATTTACTTATGATGTTCATCAAATTCTTGATTACTTGTTATTAAAACGTGAATTTATGGTAATTTGATATTTCTGTAAGAATAACCGGTCGTGCTGATCCAATCCTCCTCAGTCTTGAATCTCTTCACTTTACATCGAGTGCATGTGTATATAATGTAGGAACCACGGCTGCACTTCGACGATTGATCACGAAACTTGTGGATGAGGCTTGGACTCCATTTGTTCTCTAATTTTATAGGTAACAAGTTGCTGCAACAAAAACCATGATAATATGGAGATAGGCAAGGTGAGGCGCGGATTAGGTCGCTCTCTTAAGACGAATTTCACGACCCCTTCTCTAATGAGGTGCAAAAAAGTTCCGATCGTGTCGCCTATGGGATACAACAGCCCAGCCTATCTCTCCGCTGTAACTTCACCGAAATTGCACGTTCAAGTGAAGCAGAAGCTTACACCCGACACACAACAAGAGCTCAATATATGTATATAATATATGATCCTTTTGAAAGACATTTTTCTTTCACTCTTTATGTTCTCTCCTCTATTTTTTCAAGCCACAAAGCCACCCTTTTATAGTGTAAAATAAGGTCATCATAAAACCTATATTTAATATAGAATTAGGAAAATTTATGGAGGTTTTATGAGGTAAATAAAGTGCTTGTATGTTTCAAAATGTTGGTCAAAATTACCTCATAAATTGGTCAAAGAAAATATTTAATAAAATATTATTTTTATTAAAAAACCCAACAATCCCTCACTATTTTAATAAAAATAAGAATAATAATAATATTTGAGCTCTTGCGGAATATTATGCATAATGAAAGTGGACAATGCCTTCAAACCTTCACTTAGTACAATATGTTTCCCGTACTAGAATCAAAGTGGACTTAGCCTTCAAACAGTGACCCTTGGGGCAGGTGGAATCATATTGCACACATAATACTCAAAGTGTCCCGATCGAAGCTTTTAAAGCCAGCACGTTAACGGCCATGTGCTTTACCCCATTTCTCGTGAGAGCTCTAGAGAACAACCTATAATTCTCATAGGAAGCGGCCCCACTTCCACACTCACAAGGTGAATTCTATCAAGGATGTTTACGTAACTCCAACACTCCACCCATTCGGGCTATAGAAATCATTAAGAGATCAAAGTCTCAACCTCACAATTCGTTACGAGCTTTATTAGTGCACATGCACCATAGGGATGGATAATAAAAGTGTGCACTTTTATCACTATCAAGTTGCTTTCAGATTCGTTTTTCTTCGCCTAGTTTGTAGGATCTCTAGCCCCTAGGCGGTAGTATCCTCATCAACAACTTTACAAAATATATTAGGCTTTAATCCAATCCCCCTCAATGCATTTCAGATGATTTCTGAAATAATATGAAATATAATTTCACAAATTTAGTAGCACTTATCTGACATTTAGTCTCGTAGACTCAATGGTTTATTAACCATTCTCAAATAATTTTACATGTAATATCTCATAGATTTTCACGTGAATTTTCACATATATTCACAGTACTGTATTTTCTTTTAATGGTTCCGGCTCCCATTAAAAGATTCTCGCTTTTGCCAACTGCAGTTTTTCAATCACATGTATGATCTATCAATGCACAAATCATTGATTTTTCACAATCTCATTAATCAAAGCACAAAGCATTTGATTTATCACATATTAGAATTTTATATATCACATTCGGTATCAACCGGCCTCTTCACAGGCTAATGTCAAAATAATCAATCCAAATTGATATGAATTTTCAATTTTAAATTATCGGCATATACCTCATTCACACAAGGTGAAAAATTGGAATATAATTCCTCTCTTTTAGATTTTCAAAATTCAACAATATTGAAAACTTTGAAAAATGTTTCACTTCACAAATCACAAATATATTTGCTAGCATATTTTCAGCAAATTTAATAATCACAATTAGGCATTTGTAAATGATATCAAGGTCATATATATGCAAATTTAGGCCTATGATAGTTACTTATATAATCAAGATTGCAAATAAAGCATAATTTATCACATTATCACTATTCAAATTTGCAATCATAAAGTGGGCAATTTAAATAAATATCACGTTAAAATCAATTGTAACATGCTCATATAAGTAGACATTAAAACCCCCACTATTTCTCAATATTTAAACAATACATAAAATGTTTAATCATATGATCATGCTCTCTAAAACCCCCACTAATTCACATCAAATGTTTCAACACATACATGATGAATTAAATTCAAGATATAATATATCATGCTCATTTTCTTAATTAGGTGTGATTCCTATGGCACCCATTATTTCTTAATTTATTTAATCACATACAATATTAACTCCACCTAATGAATCATGAATCAAGATACATTTCAACAATTATGATCATGTTCAATTCTCAATTAGAGCTAACTACCATTACCCCCACTAATTGTCAATTTAATCAGACATTTTTTTTCAAAAAATAGTATATTATTATATTTAATCAACGCACAAAAGATAACACATTGGTTAATAGTGTGCAAACGGTAACATCAATGGTTAAATGCAAGTAAGCACACATTAACCAAATAATTACTCATACATTTAAACTAGTATAAAAGAATTACTCTTACATTTTATAACTGAAGCCGATGATTTATGAAATAATTAATTCGAAAATATATAATTAAAAATCTAGAACCAATTCTTACTTTTACTTTTCTGTAACCGACTTCTCCAATTTACAAGATTATTATTCTGAATTTAATAGCCGTTTAGCATATACAAATAATGGCTATATCCTTGGGCACCATAAATAATCATAAATAGTTTCAACTACGTGAATTCTAATTAATTTGTAATAGGACAATGATATTGCTTGTTGCTGAAGAACTTTATTTCCAGCATATAATATTATATAATAATACTAGTGAATCAATCCATATACAAATTAAGTTATAGCTACTATCATATAAGCGACCACATATTATATTGAAATTTCAAATAAATATATCTCATATGTCAGATAGGTTACACATACAATATAATGAAATAAATGCAATAAATTGTTCAAAGCAACAATTAAATCACATAACATGCATTTGGACTCTTGTTTTTAACATACTCTTAGAAATATCATTTTGTATGCAATTATTATTCACACAACTATCACAAACTTATTATTGTATTGCAAGATATCATAATTAATTTGGAAATGAAGAACGTACCAGATTCGATTAATTTCTATTACGAATTCTTTCGATGCCTCAAAAACGCGCATAATTTGGCAGTTGTAGCAGTGCTCAGTATTTGGGGCATATCTCTCTCGTTCGAAGTCCGATTTCAGTGATTCAAGATGTTTCGGACAGCCAACAGAAGTGCCTAAAGATTTCGTGTTTTACACATTCTCAATTCGGATATTATCTGGTCCGAAACTGACCTCAAAATATGAACTCGTGAATTGCACAACAAATTCACCTACAACAAAAATAAGATTATTAATTTTGTTTAGTCAACACAAGATAATAAATAAAAACGAATCATCTCCCTTTCCATCATGAAGGGTTGCTCTTTTGGATCATCGTCAAAGCTCATCTTCATGGGATCAAAAAATATCGTCTTAAATTGTAGAAACCACGGCTGCACTTCGACGATTGATCACGAAACTTGTGGATGAGGCTTGGACTCCATTTGTTCTCTAATTTTATAGGTAACAAGTTGCTGCAACAAAAACCATGATAATATGGAGATAGGCAAGGTGAGGCGAATTTCACGACCCCTTCTCTAATGAGGTGCAAAAAGGTTCCGATCGTGTCGCCTATGGGATACAACATCCCAGCCTATCTCTCCGCTGTAACTTCACCGAAATTGCACGTTCAAGTGAAGCAGAAGCTTACACCCGACACACAACAAGAGCTCAATATATGTATATAATATATGATCCTTTTGAAAGACATTTTTCTTTCACTCTTTATGTTCTCTCCTCTATTTTTTCAAGCCACAAAGCCACCATTTTATAGTAATAAGGTCATCATAAAACCTATATTTAATATAGAATTAGGGAAATTTATGGAGGTTTTATGAGGTAAATAAAGTGCTTGTATGATTCATATTAGCAGTGAAGTGCCATCTAACTCTGATTGTGTAAGAAATTAAAGTCTGATATATCATAGGATCGGATATTGATTATTTTATTGATCGAATCATATAAGTGCAGCCTACACAATTATATTACCTAATATGTATATCAATTATATAGGTATGCAAGTCTATAGGCGACGCCGCATGCATTGAAATACCCATTTGAGTTTGGGGGGGAAAACCATGGAGCTGCACCATATCAACAAGGCAAGCCAAAAATATTCAAGGTAAAAACAAAGCCGAACAGGGCAGCTGGACTGATTGTGGTTGTGGTGTATTTACAGAACGAGAAGACCAGGGCAGCTGGACTGATTGTGCGGTACGGCGATACTAGTGACCAGAGGAAACTTTGATTTTGAGCCGTTCGAATATGAATGTTGACTTGCAAGTTTGAACTAGTCATCCGACTTTTATTCTTCTTCGACTTTACGTTTTTATTTTGTTGATGTTCGCTCTAATGAGGTATATAATTCATATGCCGGCATCTCTAAAACAAGCAACCGTACAAAATTAAATACAATCAGTTTTAGGTACCTAACTATTTCTCCCTCAGCTGTGGTGGTGGTGAAATATTGTTTACGTAGTCTCTCTCTCTCTCTATATCTATATCTATATATATATATATATATATATATATATATATATATATATATATATATATATATATATAATTAGTATATTCATCACGCGGGGAATTGCGTGTATCCCTAGCTCATGTATGGGTACTGTTTGGCTCAAATCGCCACCAAAGTCGGCTAGGATATTTTTCAACTGCCAGTGTGTGGTGTGGGCATCGGGTTTCCGGCTTTCGGGTTTCAAATATAATTAACACCTACCAATAACATGCATACAATCAAACGTGACGAAACGAAACGAAACGAAACCTACTTAGTGCATGCACGATAAAGGAAAAGAGACATGCAAACCAAGATATTAATACCGGTAAAACCAAAGAAAACGACCTACAAAAAGAAACACTAGCTGATATATAAGCATTAATCATTAATATGAAAAGACGATGCTCGTTAAGAATCATCAACGTAACTACGTACTCGTTAATGACTGGATCACAATTCATGCATTTCATTTTTTGGGAAAGTTAACAATCGGAGCTAGCTAGACAAAAACAGATCGATGATAGAAATTCTCAAGTCAATCATGTCACGTTACGTAATCAGATTGGAATCAAGACCGAGCCTAGACACTTCAAGATACATACCGTCATGCATAATCGAACGATTATATTTGATGCCCTACAATTTTACAATTACCAATTTTTACGATGCATGCAAAAATATGCTCCACATAGCCATCGAATTTCTGATTCAATAAATCGAATTTGTTCATGCATATTTCACCTCAAATCAATAGCAGCCAGTATCTAGAACATCAAACAAGATCCCAATAAATAAAAGACAAGCACAAAAGCATGAAATAAGGCCATTTATACGTAAGTTTGTGAATATGAAGCTAAACGAAAGCAAATGCTGCTGGTATTAATATTTCGGATCGGAGCTCCTTTGTTTTTTGCAGGATCCACTCTTGAAAAATCAAATGGCTTAGTTAGTGGATTATTTAATGTTCTTTTTTGCTTAGCTTGAAACCACGGAAATCGAAACGATACCTCTTCAGATGTTTTAAGATTATTGCGTAGCTACTATAGTCTATAGTGACAGTTTTGTGGCTCTAGTGTAACTTCGTAATTTAATTATGAGTTTACGTAGTTTTTCTTTCATCGTGCCGGTTTTCAAAATTGCGTCTGATTATCATGCTAGCATTTGCAAAATACTGCGTCTGTGTGTGAAGATTACACAACGTTAAAAATCTTTGGATCTGTCCGAATTAGCACATTCGAATTTTTGTAGACGTGAATTTAATTCCAATTTCATTCCCATAAAAAAATTGGAATAGTAGAAAAACGGAATGAAATAATTTGATTCATAATCTAAAATTTCAAGTTTGAAATAATTTGTTTTTTTGGAATTTAAAATTTACAGTACCATTTCAATTGTAAAAAAATTTACCGCTTCACGTAAAAAGGAAGGGTAATAACTACGAGAGTCTACCTTCTAACACCACAACAGATCGCATCCCTGCATTAAACTCTCTACAGTTCCCTCCAATTTCACCTATAGTCGCTACTCTAAAATAAAAGAAGAAGTCGTCATCACATCCATTTGGTAGGAAGAAGATATAGAAAGATAGAAAGCGTAGCAAATTAGCAGAGCTTATTACATCATCTTCCGCAGAAATCCACGTGACAACGGACCAAAATCAAAAATCCAGACAACCTTATTCCTCTCTCTGCTGTTTTGATTCTCGGCTCTTCAGATAAGGTGAGTTCTTTATCAATCTTCTTTCTTCACAATTTTCATCTGGGCTTTTGAATTATTGACTCGATTCTCCTCAAACGCGTAATCTGTTATTGATTTATCCCTTTATCTTCAATTTTTCTTTTTGAATTTACCTCAAATAATTCAACTTCTTCCCCCCTGAAATCCACATTCGTAATGGTTTGACTTTTGACTGTCTGTGTGTTTGATGTTTCTCGTAAAAACCCCTGATCCGAAACCGTGCACACGTATTGTATGTCAAAATGCTTCTTAGAACAAGAGATGAAGTTTGAAAAAAAATGTTAATGTTGTACTTATTTGTTTCCTTTTGTTAGTTTACTGAACAGGTACTCCGAGTATTACACGAGGTGTTGAAATGGCTTCGATGATGCTCAACTCAGTGAATTACGGTTCTAGTACAACCGTAAAATTCGACTATATGGGTCTGAAGCCGTTTAAATTGAATCAGAGTATCTTCTGTGTGAGGCCTCATTCAATCAAAATTGCTCCGCGAACCCTCACGGTAAGGGCCGGTGAGGCTCGCGACAGTGGATCCGTTAATAAGACCGGAATGAGCGACGAGGACTGTGAGGCTGCAGTGGTCGCGGGGAATGTTCCAGATGCTCCTCCAGTGCCGCCAAAACCAGCTGCGCCAGCTGGCACCCCTGCAGTCGCCTCCCTTGTAAGTTCTCGTATTGTGTGAATATGAATATTTAACAATAATTCATTTTGATCTAATTGGCATATACATATGCTGCATTGCCTTCTGTTTCGGAGATCATATGATTCAGTTCTTGCTAGTTATACTTTATATGCATCGGTAACAGTATATATTATATATTCTTAATAACCAAGATTTTCCCTAATAATTATCTTGTAATATTTTGTAACAGCAAATTAGTCGGCGACCACGTAGGAATCGTAGGTCGCCAGCTGTGAGGGCGGCATTCCAGGAAACGAGTTTAAGCCCTGCAAATCTCGTCTATCCACTTTTCATCCACGAAGGTGAATTCAAACACTTTAAAACCATCTTATTTTTTCTATCTCTTGTGCTTGGTGAACGTCTCTCATAGTACAACGTATGTATGCAGGTGAAGAAGACACTCCGATTGGAGCAATGCCTGGATGCTACAGGCTTGGGTGGAGGCACGGACTTGTCGAAGAGGTAATTTATGTTTGGAAAAAATCTACTCGCGTACTTAAAGATAAATCTCTATAAACGTCAAGTTTCTGAATAAGCTCATCTCGTGCAGGTCTCTAAAGCTAGAGATGTTGGTGTGAACAGCATCGTGCTATTTCCAAAAGTCCCGGATGCTTTAAAGGTTCTTACTCCATCGAAATTCTTTTTCGGCATTTTTGCGACTACTCTTAGATTTGTGTAAAATAAGTCCTTTTCTAATTCGTCTAAGAAGCTAACGCCTTTTGACAAAATTTTGTTCTTCTGTAGAATTCTACGGGAGATGAAGCTTACAATGAAAACGGACTTGTGCCTCGAACAATTAGGCTACTTAAAGACAAGTTTCCGGATCTAGTACGTCTCATTCTTTGTATGTGAATTATTAAATCTGAGAAATTCGATATCGTCTTTAATATTTTTATTTTTATTTTGTATTTGTTGTAGATTATCTATACTGATGTTGCTTTAGATCCATATTCATCGGATGGGCATGATGGCATTGTTCGAGAAGATGGTAAGACATGCTTCTTCTGTTGCATTTGGTTGTTGATGCAGAGTCTCCTCTGCTTTCGGAATTTTATTTTCTTATTATCTTTTTTAGTTTCCCTCATTGTATTCAAGAATTAGATTGCTTAATTGATCGGTGAATATAATCGACACGAGGTAGTACTTTGAGCTAAATCTTTAAAAAAATCTGGAATATATTGCAGGAGTTATTATGAATGATGAAACTGTGCATCAGTTGTGTAAACAAGCCGTTGCTCAGGTAATTTCTTTTTACATTAAAAGTGTGTAGTTTGTGTACTATACTTTTAGCTTTGACGAATCTTTTTATTCCAATTAAACGAACGAACTATGATTCTTTGTAGGCGAGAGCAGGGGCAGATGTGGTCAGTCCCAGTGACATGATGGACGGTCGTGTAGGAGCTATTCGAGCCGCTCTCGATGCTGAAGGCTTTCAGCATGTCTCGATTATGTCCTATACTGCCAAGTAATTATTTTTTTTTTCAGATTTTTTTTTTTCTTACAAAGTTCACTATGAATAAAACTGCAATCAACATACTATATTTTATTTATGTTGGGAGATATGTTTGATATACGTTGAGACATATAACATTTGGTATTTCAGGTACGCAAGTTCGTTTTACGGACCTTTCAGAGAGGCACTAGACTCGAATCCACGTTTTGGAGACAAGAAAACGTATGCTCTTTATTTTGTCAAACCTAATTTTTCGAGAATTGTTCATTTTTTTTATGTGATAAATCGTGTGTCCTAACGAAGCATCACTTTTGCATAAACATTCCAAATATAGATATCAGATGAATCCTGCAAATTACAGAGAAGCCCTTATCGAAACCCACGCGGATGAGGCTGAAGGAGCTGACATTCTCCTGGTATGTTTGACTCTCTCCCCGTAAAGTTGACTCGATTCTAAGGAGTGGGTCCCACCCAAATTATTCTTCTTTTTTTCTGATGATAATTCCCTTGGATATAATATAGGTGAAACCTGGTCTACCTTACTTGGATATAATAAGGCTTCTTCGAGACAACTCTTCTTTGCCCATTGCTGCATATCAGGTACTTCACATTTACGAATCTACGAATCTTTATATAACATGTATTTATTTATATTTGGTTGTTTAATTTCGAAAATCTGTACTAGGTTTCGGGTGAGTACTCAATGATTAAGGCTGGAGGTGTACTTAAAATGATCGACGAAGAGAAAGTGATGATGGAGTCTTTGATGTGTCTTCGTCGAGCAGGTGCTGACATCATCCTCACGTATTTCGCTCTGCAAGCTGGTAGATGCTTATCCGGAGAGAAGAGGTGATATTTACGCTTGTCTGAATAAAATTTTCGTAGCTGTGTGTCGAATTCTGAGAGTAGTATATTCATTGCATCATTAAACGTTATGTATAAAATAGCATGGTATTTGTATTATTATTATTTGTTTTTGTATTATCAAATATAAAGGTAAACTACTGCATAAATAAATAATAACAATAATAAATAAATCGATAAAATTCTCTAACTTACTTTTCTTATACCACATTTGATTGATCCATTAGCATGAGGGTGGACTAAAACTTTTACCCTTTTATCCCATTTACCTATATATGAATACCCTAAGCAGCAAAAAAATAATATTTAGTTATGCACAAAATAGTGTCATTCTTGACGATGAAGAATCCCGTTGATTGAGATATCACGGTCGTGTAGATATCTCTCCGCAACGGCAGCATGAGTTGCCGCTCCCACCGGAAGGGCATTTTCGTCAATCATGAAATGGGGGGAATGTGCCGAGTGCACGGAGCCCAATGTCTCGTTCTTGATTCCTATGTAGAAGAAAGTTGCAGGGACCACTTCCGAGTAGAACGAGAAATCCTCCGCCCCCATCACCGGTTGGACGACCCGGAAGTTTGTGGGCCCCACCAAGTCAATGGCCGTTTTCCTCAAGTGCTCGTACATTCTGTCGTCATTGACCATTGGAGGGTACATACTGTCCGAGCTTTTGAAAAAGTCAACTGTCGCGGAGCATCTGTAGACTTTGGCTTGGGCGATTATGACCTCTTCGATTCGTCTAAGTATGTGGTGGAAGCTCGTGTTGGAGAAAGCCCTGAGGGTCCCGCCGAATTCGACACTTGTTGGTTGTGTATCAAGATTGTCGTCTCCACTTTTCAAGAAAGTTACCGATACAACCTGATTTGAAAGCAACGACATGCCGAAAAATGAGAAAATTGTTCGATTACGAAAGGGTTCATTGCATTCAGCATCCATGTGTTCACTCTAATTGTACCTGAGAGTCGAGAGGATTGGATTCGCGAGAAACGATGCCCTGCAAACTGATGACGGAGGCGGAGGCGGCAAGTAGGGGGTCCCCGGAGTTGTGGATATTCCGGTGAAGGCCGTTTCCTCCGGTGGTTATGACAGCCTTAAAGAAGCCGCAGCCGGCGAGTAAAGGGCCGGATCTCGAGCCGATGACACCTGTCGGAAGATGATGTGATATGTGCATGGCGAAAATAGCCTCGACATTCTCCAAAGCACCATCTTCCATCATTCTCTTTGCTCCATTCCCAGCTTCTTCTGCTGGTTGAAACACCAGAATCACCGTCCCCTATTCCATTTTTCGATCAATATCAACATTTTTAATATTTAAAAAATTAAATAAATAAATAAAATAGAAAAATAGTGAATCAGAAATTGGGTAGAGTTGTAGACTAAGGTCCCTGTCTAGGTGGGGGTAATAGGGGTATTTTCTAACAGTACTGTGTTCCAACACAGTACAGTTGTCTGTCGTATCGTCATATGTAGTCAAATCTCAAGTTTATTTCGGACACTAACTAACGGACACGTGTTTGATTCCTATTGGTTGTCCACCAAAGATTGAAATAGACGTGGAACAGAAACCCTAGATTATGTTGTACGTACTACATGATGCCATTGTCTCTGGCTATCATTACCAACTTGATTCTTGATCTCACAATCTTAGATAAATTACAATCCTACGTCATTTCTATTTTTTTTTTTTTTTAATAAATAAAGCCTACGTCATTTCTCAATTGCATTATTTGCATCTATCTACCTTATCCCTTATTTATTTATTTTATTTTATTTTTTCTATAGAAGATTTTATTTTTCAGTTCAATCAAGCAAGCTGGCTCACCTAGTTGTAGATGAAATGTAAATGTCATATGGCCACTTAGTAATTGAAGAGTCATATCATTTTTATTTAGAACCTCAAAAAATTTAATGAAAAAACTTATCTTCTATTTATAAATAAATAAATAATAAAAAAATTAAAACCTTCAAGTGATGCTCACGGGCCTTCAAAATCCGGGCAGCCCCGAGCAGCATTGCCACGTGGGCATCGTGCCCGCATGCGTGCATCTTGCCTGGGTTCTTGCTTTTGTGCTCCCATTCAACAGCTTCCTGTGAAAATTAAAGAAGCACATTTTAATTGAGATATAATTTACCATTATTCTACTGTAATTTCGTATTCAATATTCAATAATGAAATATAATATTTTAATAAATTAATGTGACTACAAAAACAGATTAATAACAATTTCTGGCTATTAATTAGGCAACTATTTCTAAGTGGTTTTTGTAAATAATTATTTAAAAGCAGAAGTTAGTGATTGTGATTTAAGTTAGTTTTAAGAGTTTATTTCTAAAAGTTGGGGGTGTTTGCAAATATTTCGGAATATGAACTAAAATTGAAAAAGCAGGGTTATGGGTGCTTTTAAAAAAATAGCTTAAAGCAGATTATTTTAAGAGAAGCAAAAACAAAAGTTGATTTTGCAAACACCTAAAAACAGATTATGAGCAAAAAAAACTGCATAATCACTTTCAAAAAGCATTTGCAAACACCACCTAAGTGGTTTTTGTAAATAATATTTAAAAGCAGAAGTTAGTGACTGTGAGTTAAGTCAGGTTTAAGTGCTTATTTTTAAAAGTTGGGGGTGTTAGCAAATATTCCGGAAAATGAATTTAAATAATATTTAATAGCAGAAGTTAATGATTGTGAGTTAAGTCAGTTTTAAGTGCTTATTTTTAATAGTTGGGGGTGTTTGCAAATATTCCGAAAAATGAACTTAAATAGAAAGAACAGAGTTAGGAGGAGTGCTTTTAAAAAAATAGGTTAAAGTAGATTATTTTAAGACAAGTAGAAACAAAAATTGATTTTGTAAATACTTAAAAACAAATTATGAGCAAAAAATGCTCATAATCACTTAAAAAAAGCTTTTGCAAACACCACCTGCAACTAACAAATAAGTGATATTTTTATTCCTTATTATTGGTCCCCCACCTCACCCCCACCCCACCCCAACCCCACTTAGTTTCTAATTAAACAAATGGAATCAACTAATAATACACCAAAAAAAAAAAAAAGGAATCATTTCAATTTACACCGCCTAATAAATCAAAATGTAACTAATTTAAAATTTTTTTTTTAAAAAAACCTGAATCGGCAAGGCATCCATATCAGCTCTGACGGCGACGAACGGCGGTGCACCAGTTCCGATGACGGCTCTGATCCCCGTTTTAGCCAGCGGGAAGCGGTAGCTAATATCCAGCTCGTTCAATTCCCGGCGAATAAGGCGGCTGGTCTCGTGTTCCTCGAAGGCCAGCTCCGGATTCTCGTGGATCCTCCGCCGCACCGATTTGATCCATTTCACGTTTTCCGGTTTCTTCGCGATCCTCAGTATTTCGTCGGAGCAGGCCCCGCTCCATGTGCCGCAGTCCGCGCCGAACGCCGCCGCCGCCGGTTTCTTCTCGCCGGCGGGCGATGACGAGTGGTTCTTCGATTTGAACGAGGGTTTCGCCAGAGTCGCCGATTCGAAGTACGATAAATCGTGGTCGGTGGATTTGGAAGCTGAAACGGAAATCGCGCAGTAATTAATAGCTAGTGAAATGGATATCATCAGTAGTTGAAAATAAGATGAGCTCTTGTGAGGAAGCTTCATAGCTGTGAAGAGAGAGAAAAGTTAGAGAGAGAGAGAGAGAAAGTTGTTTATGGAGGTGAAAGGGGAAGAACGGTTAAGGGAAACAGGGGTGGGGGTGTGGGGGTGGAATAAGAACACGTGGGGTAAATAATATAAAAAAAAGACTAGTGGGTGAATGCAATTATGCAAGTGTATAAATAATAAATAGATATATAGAGTCACGTGTATAAATTGGGTGGAAAGATCTCAAGATTTGGGGTAAATCACGATCAACTACCTTCAGATAAGGCTAAATTATGAAAAATCCTCTTTTGTTTGGGTATTTACAACCACACCCCTCAAATATGACTTTTCTTACATGTCGACCATTGCGGTGTCGAATTTAGTGGAATCTTCTAGATTATATGGAATATTCTCAAGTTTGTACCTATTTTATCCCATTCGAACTCGATATTTTGAAGCAAGATGATCATAAGATGCGTTTTTTGGCTTGTATATTATATATATCAAATTGTGGTGCATAAAAAACTGCATTTTTGCACAAAACAAGAGGATATTTACGAAACCTAGAAGATTGTGTTGAATTTGACACCATAAGGGTGGACATGGGCGGACCCAGGGGGGTTTTTTTGGGGGGGCTGAAAATATAGGCGTAAGTTAAGAAATAATTTTTTTTTTTGTTTTTAGGACTAAAGTATACAAAATGAAAAGTTTTGGGGGGCGAAACTGCATAAACTAATACTTAAATACCAAAAAAAAAAAAAAAAAAAAAAACAGCTTAAAACTAAAATCTTGAGGGGGCGGGGGCCACCCCAGCCACAAGGGTAGGTACGCCCCTGAGGGTGGACGTGTAAAATGATTAATAGTTGAAGAGGATAATTATAATTACCCAAACATTATGAGTTTTTATCTCAGGGGTTGGTTGTAATTTACCCAAAGATTTGAAGTCGGAGGAGTTGAGTGGAGCCCGCACATTTTGTAGGGTTTAAAAGAGGTGGTATTGAAGTCCACGACTCTCTCTCTCTAGCTTGACCCGTTTTTTAATATTCTTTTGACCTTTTTTCTTTCGACAAAATTCAAACGCGTTTTATAAGTGTCTGAAATTCGACTTCAAAATAATTTATTAGGAAAAAAAATTCAAATATTTACCTGTTCTTTCGTTAAAAAATATAAAAAAAAATCGACTCGTAAAATAAATAAAATATAATTAAGAGAGATCAATAAAAAATGTCAAATAAGTCCTTAACTCCCCATCAGTCTTAATATATATTCAACAAAATTTATCATCTACCTTCTAATATATATATATATATATATATATATATATATATATATATATATATATATATATATATATATATATATATATATTAGAAGGTATATCAAAATGTACACACAAATAGTACACCAAATGCATTAATTACATCAAAATGTACACACAAATAGTTGTAGGTACAAAATGCATCATCTACAAAACGAGGAAAAAACATTGTACAAAGTCCAAGTCCATATAATGCACTAGACATTTTATTCGACACGAAATGTCGAACAATCACAACCACTCTTTTGATCGATTTTGTGTTACGGAATGTGACACTAAAAATTAATTGTGGAACACATCAAGAACTTGGATTTACTCTTCTCCAATTTGCATGTAACAAACATATTTTCAAGTAATTGAAATTATTTAATCAGATACAACAGAAAAGGGTAATATGTATGGATTTCAAATAGAATATTTTAATTAAATCATTAGTTATAAATAAAAATTGATAAACATCTTTTTATTTATTTTTAACCCGAGAATGCCCTTAAATATAATTGATCGAAAAGTTATGTTCTCTTATTCTATCATCCTCTCATTTCTCTATTTCCCGCCTCGTTTATTTCCGCCGGTCCAACTCCTCTCTCTCTCTAGCATTTTTGTGCAGCACCGCCTTTCTCATTCGCTATGTATTTTCCTCTCTCTCTCTCTCTTAGATCTCACTTCTGAGTTTTTCAAGTTTTGCAACAGAGAAGAACGGATCTGCAAATTGCTGGAGGCGACGGTTTATCCACAAGCGTGCTGACTCCGACTAGCCTTGGACAGGGAAAGTGGTGATTGCATCATCGTTTGTGCGCGTAGCGCTAGGGCTTGTCAGGAAAGTGTTGGCGAGGTGTTTCGACGACATCGGTCTGCTCGTTGCACATTTTGGGCGACGACTGGTTGTGGTGAATTAATGATATGTGCGGACTTAGTTGCGTACACGGCGATGACGACTCGCTGGTGGTTGGTTTTTGTTCGTTGGCAGCGCTATGGTTCAAAAGGGCAAAACTAGAATATTCAAAATGATTATTATAGATGTCTACGGGTGTTTGACGGCGCTATGAATCAAACGACTGCACTAGGGTTCAAGAGAGCGGATTTAGAATTTCAGAATGATTATAGTTGTCTACGGATCACTACAAGTAATTATGGATGACTGATATATGTTAGGGTAAATTACAAACACCCCCCTGATGTATGGTCAAATTACAAAAACACCCCTATTGTTTGGATAATTACAACCACCCCTCAACTCCTCAAATTTAGTGGAATCTTCAAGATTATATGGAATATTATCACTTGTGTACCCGTTTTATCCCATTCAAACTCTACATTATGAAGCAAGATGATCATAATATGTGATTTTTAACTTGTATATATCAGTTTGTGGTGCATCAGAAACTGTATTTTTACACAAAACGAGTACAAACTAGAGCACATTCCACGGAATCTAGATGATTATGTTGAATTTGGCACAATAAGGGTGGAGGTGTAAGAAAAAATCATAGTTGAGGGGGGTAGATGTAATTATCCAAACAAGAGGGGGATTTTTGTAATTTGACCATACCTCAGGGGGTGTTTGTAATTTACCCTATATGTTAAGAGTGTGTTGTGAAATTGGATTGAAGACATTCAGAAAATATTTAGATGAACTTGTCATTTAGTTCTAATAAGTTTTATCACCCTTAACCTATATTTTAAACCCTTAAAAAAAAAATTTTGACCTATTTTATTAATTGAAAGACTTTTTCTATCAACCCCAAACAATTCAAAATCATATATACCAATTTTAAGATAAGGAGCAAACAATAAACCCGATATATAATTATGATACATACACTAAGAGTTCACTACTACATGGAAATGGAGGGGTTAATAAATTATTGAACATCTTGAATTTCACAACAAACAAAGCAAAAACAAAACATAAAAAAAGAAAATACTTATTCGTCTCCATCATCGGTGACAAATTTTCCGGTGCCGGGATTAATGGCGGCGAAGAAGAAGAACGCGACGTTGAACAAGAGAAGCGGTTCGATTTCGCTGATTGGAACTCCGGTTTCAATGTTGAGTTGGGCTAGCGCTCCTTTTCCGGTCACTATTTCTCCGATGATAGAGAAAGCAATTCCAAGTTGCGCCAATCTTCCAACAAATAGCTCGTTCGATTTCGTGAATCCGAACAACGGCCCTGTTTTATTATTATTTATTGCACGTAAATATTATTCAAATCTAGTATATATTATTATTATTATTATTATTATTATTATTATTATTTAATTGGAAGAAAGTGAAATTACCTCCTTCTCCAAGGCCAATAGCAGTCCTGAAGCCTTTACCGGGGGCAATAACGGCTTTATCGAGACCGGTGGTGGGTTCGTCGACGAAACGGCCACGGTCGCCCAAAGCTCCGATAGCACCAAGCAAATTGAATAGGATGAAAAATAAGAGAAGTGGCTCTGCTTCATAAATTGGGATTCCAGTTTCTAAATTTAATTGTGCCAATATTCCCTTTCCTGTCAATGCTTCTCCTAGTAGTGATGCCTGCATTTACATTATTTACTCATTTCAAAACCCATTTTATTTTTTACTTTTAATAAATAAATAAATCGTACATTAAAATTGAAAATCGAAACAATTGTCCAATATTTGTCACATTTAGTTTCCTAATTTCATCAAGAAAAATCACTAAATTGAAAAATCAGACCAAGAGTAGAGTTCTAAGATTGTGTTTGGCTAAGTTTACAAGCGGTTAAAAAGAGCTTGTAAGATGTTTGTGAGCTTATAACCTCTTCCAAAGTGTCCGGTAATGTTTTCTAAAAAAAATCTTAAAATTTCGAGAAATAAGTTATTAGGAAGCAAATAATATATATTTTTTAAATACATGCATCCCAAATTTTTATTTAAGATATTATAATGAATAAAAATAGCTTATAAGCTCATTATCCAAATACTTTAAGAGGGTGTTTGGCTAAGCTTATTTTAAACAGCTGATAAACTCTTACGTCTGATAAGATGTTTTAAGAGTTGATAAGCTGTTATATCTTATTTTTAGGATTAATTTTTAGAGTGTTTGGATAATGGGCTTATTTCTTATTTTTACTCATTAAAAGATCTTAAATAAAAAGGTGGGGTAGAGGTACTTATTTAAAAAGATCTTATTTGCTCTCCAACAACTTATTTTAAAAAAAATTAAGATCTTTTTCTAAAAATTTACCAAACACTTTAGAAGAGCTTATAAGCTCTAAAACATCTTATAAGCTCATTTTAACATCTTATAAGCTTAACCAAACACCCTCTAAAAACAATATGTAACAGCTTATCGACTCTTAAAATAGCTTATGAAATAATAAACAGGTTAGCCAAACGGGCCCTTAGTTAATAATCGAGCAGCCCGTTCATAGCATTGGGCCCAGCAAATCAGCCCAATTCCTACAAGCGACTAATTGTATCTAATCTGTGTAATAATAAGCCCACAAATAAATAAATAATTAAAAAAAAAAAAAAAAAAAAAAAAGAAGAATGTACCGCAAAACCAATCATGGCAACCCGACCGACAAAGAGCTCATTCTGCTTAGTGAAACCAATTCCTCCAGAAGTACCGAATATTCCATCTTCCACCTTTGATTTTTCCTTCACCACAGGTGCCTGCATCACCCCCGAGGTATGTCAATTTACAAAAAACCCCTCTTGTTTGAATAATTACATCTACCTCTTAACTATAATTTTTTTTTTTTTATGCCTCCACCCTTATGTTGCCAAATTCACATAATCATCTAGATTTCGTGGAATGTGTTCTAGTTTGTATTCGTTTTGTGTAAAAATACAGTTTCTGATACATAGAAGCCAAAAAACACATATTTATGATCATCTTGCTTCAAAATGTAGAGTTCGAATGGAATAAAACGAGTACAAAAGTGATAGTATTGTATATTATCTTGAAAATTTCACTAAATTTGAGGAGTTGAGGGATGGTTGTAATTATCCAAACAATAGGGGTTTTTCATAATTTGACTATACCTCAGAATGGTTGTAATTTATCCTTAGTTTTATTATTATAATTAAAAGTAACATTAATAAATGGAGAATAATAATAATAATAATAATTAAAAAAAAAATAATAAATAATAACCTTCTTGGGAGGAGGAGCCTTGGTTTTGGGCTTGAAGAGAGCGAGAGTTGAAGAAAAGGCCGGAGTGGAAGTAGCAGAAGTTGTTCTTGGAGTTAGCAAGAATTGAGAGAAAGACTTGGGCTTAAGTCTCTGTAGCAACGGCTCGTTAGTAGTAGTACGGACGACGGAAGAAACATTTGATGCGTTCAGCAGCATTGTCTGAGCCATTATTACAATTATATAATTTACTTACTTCTTCTCCAACTACACTGCAGTGTGTGTGTGTGTGTGTGTGTTTTTTCTGGAGAAGAAAAATTGAAAAGAAAAAAAGTATGCTGTCTTCAGAATATTTTATTGCATTTAGTTTTTTTGTGATAATGTATGTACTATGCAAGGAAGAAGGAATTAATGGCTGTGGTTGAAGAGATATATAAGCGATAGTTTATTAGTCACACAAATGTGTGTTGATGTGGATAGGGTATTGTGTCTCATATCTCAATTGTCAAGGGTGCTCACTGCATCCACCACCCTATTTGCACACTAGAACACTCTAGAATATATATATATATATATATATATATATATATATATATATATATATATATATATATATTTATATTTATTCAAATAGATATATATTTTGTTGCATTATTTATGTTTGATATATAATAGATTTTAACTTTTCTATAACTAGTGTTGTTTTCATAATAACTTTGAATGCAATAAATTATTAATTACAAGAGCATAAAGTATGGTCATTGTTAATTGGGCAATGTAAGCCGAGCTTGGGTTGACTCATATACTATTGGACATCATTACTATAAGCTCAAACTCGGCACGTGTATTTTTTCGAGCTTCATGTTTATATCGGGCTTATATTGAACAATTACATACTTTTTACAGATGTTGAGCCTAAAATAATAAATATATTATTTATTGAATCATTAACTTAATCTGTCGGACTTTATTCGGGTGGTTTAATAAAATAGTTTAAACTCGGCCTTCTTCATATATAGTTAGTTGGGTTCGATTTAAATAAAATCGGACCGAACAATTTGATTTTAAGTAGACCCGACTCAATTGTCAGTCCTATTAATAATTTACTGTTTCCATCAATCCACGAATACAATATGAAGTTACAAAAGAATAACAAATTAAACTGAACACATATCTCGTTCGATAACTTATATTACGAAATTCTGCTTAATTCGTACAAAGAATAACAAAATATGCACTACAAATTAAACTACTCGAGCTTTGTTCGTGTTCGTCACGATTAAAGTGCAACTTTCGAAAATTCGATGAAAAATTCAAATAAATTTGAACAAACATATGTTCGGCTCGTTTAAACGACTAGTTTATTTACAGGACTAGTTTAAAATATAAAAAAAACAGCTAATAAAGGAATTTTCATTAAAAAATTTCCATTTTAGAGAGAATTCAAATAAAAACAAAAATAAAAACAAAGACAAAATGTGACTTATAAATTACATATACAAAATGAAAAATCCAGCTTTTTCCAACCCAAAAGAATACAAAAATTCAATTACGTGTGGTCTGTACAAAATCTCCGCCAAACCCCCAGTAGCGGAAAAGACGAAAATACCCACAAAGAAATAACATGCAACCAATGCAATTACAAATTGACAATCGATCACAGCTGAAACTACAAAACCCCACACACACACTCATAGGTTTTTCCGCCCACCAAATACAAAATCCGCCTCTCTTCTGCAGATTTCTCACCCCCTTTTTAACTCCTCCGATTGTTAATCGAACCTTCCACATTAATTTCATGTAATGCGGACCAATTGATTTGCTTTCTGGAACCTAAAGTTTTGTAGTCAACCGTTAATTACAGGTATGATTTTCTCCCCCATTTTATTTTGCTTTGTTTTCTAGTTTCCCCAATTTTTTTGATGTTGATTTTTTGTTTTATTTGCTGTTATAGTGTTACTGTGTGTGTGTGTGTGTGTGAATTTTAAGTTTGCGGAAATTGTTCATTGATGTGCTGAGAAAATGTTCATAGGTTAGTTTACTGAAATTTTCCATAGGTCTGCTGAGAAAATGTTCGTGCACTTTGGTTTTGTGGTGTTTGTTCGGATTTATATTATTCACATTTTTTTGGTTAAGTATGGGTGTTTTATATGGCGTTTTCTTATTGGAGATGGTTTCTATTTGGTTCTGCGCTTAACCTTTTAGCTCTGTTATCATGAATGGGGTGGTTCTACTTGCTGAGAATGTGTTAGTATTTAGTCGAAAAATTCCTTGTTGAGAATGATGTGATCTAGAATGATATTTAACTAAATCTGTATTGAATTGATGGAAATTTGGAATACCTACAGAAGATTACTGGAATTGTTTTACCTTAGAGTTTCTTCTTCGGGCTTTTGTATTTTCATATTTTGACATCCCTCTAATTTAGTATTTTTAATGTTAAACGTCTGTGATTCTGTGATGTTATTTGATAGTAAGCCCTCATTTCTTTTGTTTTGTACTTCTTGGCAGTTTGAAAGATGGGTCCTTATTTGGTTGGTGTCATCATTCCAATTGTCTTCACGCTTCTAGTTCGTAACACGAAAAAGGCGAAAAAAAGAGGTGTGCTGGCTGATGTTGGAGGAGAACCTGGTTATGCGATAAGAAACTACAGGTTCACTTCACCTGTGGAATCAGCCTGGGTAGGGGTCACAACTCTTGCTGAGCTTTTTGAGCAGTCATGCAAAATACATTCCAACATGAATTTATTGGGGACTCGAAAGTTAATTGCCAGAGAAATGGAAGTATCTGATGGACGGTCCTTTGAGAAGCTTCATTTGGGCGATTATGAGTGGTTGAGTTACGGACAAGTGTTTGAAGCGGTGTGCAACTTTTCCTCAGGTTTAGTGCAACTTGGACATCAAAAGGGAGAACGTGCAGCAATCTTTGCTGATACCCGTGAAGAATGGTTCATTGCTTTGCAGGTATGTCCAATCTTGTTTTATTTGAAATTTTAATATCATAGATACATATCTGAAATGTAGCTATCTGAGGGTATTTTTATGCTGTAAGTTTAATATATGCTAATCACAAAATTGATAATGTTCTTTGAGGATGGTAACTTATAATGAGATAGTATAAATAACAAGGCTGAAAGCTCTGAGATTATTAACTCTATTTTTCTTTGATCAGGGTTGCTTCAGGCGCAATGTGACTGTCGTGACCATTTATGCATCCCTAGGTGAAGAGGCCCTGTGTCACTCATTTAACGAGGTCATATTCTCTCTTTCCACACACACACACACACACAAGCACGCAGTAGCATAGATTGAAAATCTCTTGCAAGTTACAAGCAACAAATTCTCTTCATAAATAAAAGGTGCCATTACAATGAGTATGTACTGACTTTCCATCTGTGAAGTTAGTGAAGTGTTATTTTCTAGCTTCTTACGATGTCACCCAAAGTCTAATAGCTTAAAACACCTAATGATATGACGCCATTACTTGCTTAGAGTTTTGCGACAATATTACATATCAACTGAGCAATGAGCGTATATTCATATAAATGCGTGTCTGAATTGCCATATGTTAAAACATCCAGGAATACCGTTTTCTCCATTCTCTTTTAATCTTCCTGTTTTTGATGACAAGTTCTAAAATAAGTTCCACTTTCTTCTTCAGACAGAGGTCACAACTGTGATTTGTGGATATAAGGAACTGAAGAAACTAGCAAACATAAGTGGGCAGCTTGACAGTGTCAAGCGTATAATATGCATGGATGATGAATTCCAGTCAGATGATTCACTGGTTTCTGGAAGCACCAACTGGACTATCACTTCCTTCTCGGACTTAGACAAACTGGGCCGAGAAAACCCTGTTGACCCAGATTTACCACTTTCGACTGATGTTGCTGTGATAATGTATACCAGTGGTAGTACTGGAATGCCCAAGGTTTGTATGACTTGCCTCTAACAAATTTCATTTTTCATAATTGGTGTGCAAAATTTTATTCTTCTGCAAACTCTCAAGTACATATCTCCAACCTTTTGAAATTGTGAAGTTGCATTATTGTACTTCCTCATCTAAGAAACATGTCATATTTGATAAGGTGTTTGCTAGAATCATGTATATTATATATTAGCATTCTATCTTCCTACACTTAAATGACTGTTTTTCTATGCTGTCGTTGTTTATTCACCAAAAAAAAAAACTGCATCATACACTATCAGTTTAAAACAAGTTTTGTTCCCTCGTATTGTATGCCTGAGAAGATGAATTGTCGACATATTGCCTTGTGTCTGTTAAAGCTGCAATTGAGTTTATTGATTTACGTTTCTTTTCATTTCACTCTTCTAGGGTGTGATGATGACACATGGCAATGTTTTGGCTACAGCATCTGCTGTGTTGACAATTGTTCCTGGACTAGGAAACCGCGATGTTTATTTAGCATACTTGCCACTGGCTCACATTCTTGAACTAGCAGCTGAGGTATAGTAGATTCTTTGAGTACTAGAATGAAATTGCTCCAATGGCAAATGTTGCATCCTTTAATTACTTATAGTGGTCCTTTTCTTATCCAAACCTTTTCAACTTTTGAGACACGCCCTTCTTTTTGTACTGTAGAATGTCATGGCAGCTACCGGAATTTCTATTGGATATGGATCTGCGTTGACTCTTACAGATACTTCAAATAAGATAAAGAGGGGAACAAAAGGGGACGCTACAGTATTACAGCCGACATTGATGGCAGCTGTCCCTGCTATTCTTGATCGTGTTCGGGATGGTGTGCGCAAAAAGGTCTAATATATCTCCTTTAAATTGACACTCAATTCCATTATTATTAGTAGTATTATTATTTTATTTTTATTGTTTATGATATTTTTTTGCTAAATCTAATGCATCTAAACTATACTGGATTTTTATTCAGATAGATGGTACTGGGGGGCTCCCAAAGAAACTATTTGATTTGGCATATGCTCGTCGAATGTCTGCAATAAATGGCAGTTGGTTCGGGGCATGGGGAATAGAGAGAATTTTATGGAACCTTCTGGTATTTAGAAAAGTCCGAGCAATTTTGGGTGGTCGTATTCGCTTCATACTATCAGGAGGCGCTCCTCTTTCTAGTGACACTCAAAGATTTATTAATATATGTCTTGGGTTAGTACAACTCCAAACTCAATGATCAAGGAAATTCTTATGGATATCATTGAATTATCCCATGAATCATATTATTGCTCATAGAATAATCTTTTATTATCACCTTAGTAATTCGACTCATCTATTACTATTTTCAGTGCTCCCATTGGGCAAGGGTATGGTCTTACCGAGACGTGTGCTGGTGGGACTTTTAGTGAATATGATGATACATCTGTTGGTCGTGTTGGTGCCCCACTGCCTTGCTCAGTCATCAAGGTAAATTTAATCCAGTTATAAATTCTTATCCCTGTTTGCAAAACTCTGCTAACTTAGAGTGTAATAATATGAAGTCTTGGATTTAGATTGTCACAAATTAGTTCACTTCATTTATTTTTGCAAAAAAATTAACCTCTTTTATCCATACAAGTTACAACACATGTGTCTTCCTGTTACAATATTCAATCGAACTCGTTCATAATCTACTCAAAACTACTCACCAGAGCGATGGTTATTAGGCTTTGTCAAGTAGCTGGTCTTGAAATTATGTGGATAAATGTATTTCTCTCAGTCTTCCACGATTGAAAATGTTAACTGCAATAATACTTTTTTTAAATTCCAGTTGATTGACTGGCCTGAAGGCGGATATTTAATTAGCGATTCTCCAAAGCCACGTGGAGAAATCCTTATTGGTGGACCGAACGTCACCCTTGGATATTTCAAAAACGAGGAGAAAACAACGGAAGTTTACAAGGTACTTATTTTTTTACACGATTATCCCAAGTTGTACTGTCCTACTATTGCATCTCTTGAATCAAAGCATGTGATTCAAGTCATACAAAATTTCATTCATCTGATTGCCTCGAAAAGGTCGACGAGAAAGGAATGAGATGGTTCTACTCTGGCGACATAGGGCAATTCCACGATGACGGTTGCCTTGAAATAATCGACCGTAAAAAGGACATAGTTAAACTCCAGCATGGAGAATACGTGTCACTCGGAAAGGTACAACAATTCTAGAAATATCCGGGAAAAAATACATTAGTTCAATCCAACTTTTTCGTCAGATACTGACATTTTTTTTCCGATGTAGGTGGAGGCTGCTCTAAGCGTTAGCCCGTATATAGACAATATAATGATGTATGCCGATTCTTTCCATAGTTACTGTGTGGCATTAGTGGTGGCTTCACAGTCCTCTTTGGAAGCCTGGGCTTCAAAGCAAGGAATCACATATTCCGATTTCTCGGAATTGTGCGAAAAGGAAGAGACTCTTAAGGAAGTCTCCACTTCATTGATCAAGGTACACATTATTAAACGATTTAACAATGCTTGCTATATCTTTAAAATGAATGTTTATTCAATATTTTAATTCGATTTCTGCTTATGATATATAGGCAGGAAAGGCTGCAAGATTGGAGAAGTTTGAGATACCGACGAAAATCAAAGTGATTTCGGAAGCATGGACACCCGAATCAGGGCTTGTAACTGCAGCTCTGAAACTGAAGAGAGAGGTCATTAGGAAAACCTTCTCAGATGATCTTGTGAAGCTCTATTCTTCTTGATAATATTTACCCCCCACCATCTTTTTTTGCTGAAGTGTGCAGATATTGTACTGTAATCTCGGGAACAACTTTTTTTTTTGCTGCATTTTCTCGCCATTTTCTCGTCATTTTCTCCTTTACTTATACCAACTACACTGTTATTGCTTTTTTGTTCTTTCATTTGAGGAATTTAATACTTGAGGTTGAGGGAAGAGTAAGGCTGGAATTATAACAATGTGGGCCTATGGTATACTATTTGGGCCTCCAAATGGGCCGAAATTGAAAATTTGGGTTAAGAAGAAAAATTGAAAATTTTAGTTAGTAAGATGTTCGAATCCTTGTATTAGATTAAATATTAAAAATTGTTAAAATCTGGTATTCAATATGATTTATTTATAACTACTGATTTATTGAATAGTAGCATTTAACTGTAAACTTCAATCGACTTTTATAGTGGCGACCGAAGGTGTGTAAGTCTTGACCGGCTCCAAATTATAGCTCTATATTTGGAGTTCGATCTTCAAATATGAAGTATTTAGCCGAGTATCGAGTGGCTTGATCCGAATTTACCTATGATTGATTAGCTGAAGATTGCAAATATTTATTTTTGTCAAGTGACAAATGGATAATACATTTTTAAAGCCAAAACTTTTTGTGAGTCTTGGTCTCACTTAAAAAATTGTAACGCATGTGCCCATAAATAATTTTTTGGGTAAAAGAAATCAAAAGAATGTTGAATTAGATACTCCAAAATCGTAATAAAGATCAAATCGTTGCAGTAAGAAGATACTATTATTTATTATTGTTATTTATTTATTTATTATATAGTAGTAGTAATAGATTAGTCAAAATGTAGCAGCAATGTAGAAATAGATGGCTATTTAATCACCAACTATATTTGTGCACATCACACTATAAATTGCTTAGGACCAATTCATTCCTATCAACCCTTTCAATCTCTCTCTCTCTCTCTCTCTCTCTCACACACACACACACACACACACACTACACAACATTCCTGCCAATTGCCACCCACCCACTCAAGAAACTCTGACAAGAACCCCCTGTCAGTCAAACCCTTCTTCAGTTTTCTTTCCTCTGTCAAAGCAAGGTCTAGCTCCATATATATATATATATATATATATATATATATATATATATATATATATATACATACATACCTCTCTCTCTCTCTCTCTCACACACACACACACTACACACACAAAGGAGAGAGGAGAGAGAGAGTAGGAAAAGTGTAAATGAATGAGTTGAGAGATGAGAGAAGAAGAGAGTGGTGTTATTTCCATCCCAAAGAATTAGTAGTAGGTGTTTGTGCCTTGTGCCTCAACGAAAGGCTCTTGTTACTTTTAGCTTCACAAAATCAACCCCAGACTAACGCCGTTTACACGGTCAAACCGAAAAGAGCCCTCCAAAAGATTCTTGCTCTCACAAATCTCCTCAGCCGTTTGGACTTCAAACGGCACAAAACTCAGCAGCTTCATTACAGTTCATCAACCAGCCCCGAAGGTACAATTTTTTCTAAATACCTTTTTTTTTTTTTTTGGAAATTAAATAGTAATTATCCCCACTTGCATGTGCTTTTTGACTTAATTGTGTATCAGCACATATAGTATTATTTATATAAATGGTTTTTGCATTGTTTTTAGTGAAAAAGAAAATAAAATAAAAAACATTGGATCAAGAGTTGTTGGATCTAACAGCAATATATATATATAATGGATAATTTATATATGTATACATAAAAATAAAAAAAGTAACTGAATAATGGGGAAAGTGCAGATTCATATATATCAATCAAGTTTGAAGAGAACGGAGTTGCATCATGGGACAAAGGTAAACTAATCTCCACAAGTTCACATGAAGACAAGAAGAAGATCAAGAGTAGTGTGGTGGAGCATGCGAAACCGGCGATGAGGTGGCGCAGGAGGATTGGCCACCTTTTCCAGGTCATCAGATGGAAGGGTTCCAGCAGTAGTACGTGCCACGTGGGCACAAAGGTAGACGCAGCATCAAATATGGTTAAGTATGGGTGGATAAGAACTCTCACAAAGAGGAGATCAACCTAAGAAATAATATAAATTAATGGCCTTTTGTATATGTATACACACCTTAACTTCTTTTTGTGGATAGAGAGTGATCAAATCTATCATATATGATTAAGATTAAATTGTACGTCTGAATTACGAAAATATCTCTCTTGTTTGCAGAATTACGAGATTATTTGTGTTCTTGATCTCTTTATCTTGAAGAAAAAGTAACCATGTTTCTCTTCAAGTGGATTTAGTTTCAAACATAAAACATGTTGTAATCCTTGCAATAAAATCATGGAGATATCTTTTGATTGTGTCAACCAATTTTCCCTTTATATAAAACCCCACAACTGCAGAATGCAATGTATGTGGAAAGAACTAATTAATAGTTGCCTTCAATTCATTTTTATTTTTATATATAAGCTTGCATAATAAAGTGCAGCAACTTTATTTTGCTTTCAACTCATTTATTAGTTATAAAGAGACCCTTTTTATTTTATTTTTAATTTTTGCATGCACAAGTCAAAAAAGCTTTAATAAGGCACATTGTTTTGTCACAAAAATTGAATAGTACCCATATGCATTTGCAAGACTTTTAGGACAAGATTTAAGGTTCATCATCTCTATATCTATTGCATTCACTTTCCCATCTCTTTTTTCCTTTACAAACAGTCCACATGCTTTTTTATCCATCCTTTTCTAGTCATTTGAATAGCTGCAAAACTTGTCTGTGGTTGCGTAAAATTCATCGATAAAATCGTTTCGTTTCAGTATAGCCAGAAGTAACATGGAAGAGAAATAAAAAAAACAGGAAATCGAGCACCAGCCTTATTCTTTTTCATCAAGATAAATAATAATACATTAGTTCCGTAACTCGATTACAACACTCGAAATAACGGATTTTTTTTAATACCACATAACTGCATTTCTCAACCACAAACATAAAATTCAATTAATTTCACTCCATCAACACATATGATCACTTCATTCAAAAAATAATAGCACACTGAAAAGAACGAAGTAAACGAGAGAGAGAGAGAGAGAGAATGTACAGTCATCAGAGTAGACAATCATAAGACGAGAGGAGTACCGAAACCAGATTGAGACGGTTGCAAAGAGCGAATCATAATATCGTACTTTCTCTTATTGGAAATTCCACTTCTAGAGGGTGAGCTTCGTGCATCAGTCATAAGAGGGTAAGAAGATGCATTATCGTTGTCACGAGCACTTCCGATGTGGTTCCCACAATTCCGGCAGAGAAGTTTCGTTTTCCGTTGGAGAAAACCCCAAGAGAGCTTGGTAATGAAGTAGGGCAGACAGGTAGACTCTTCGACCTGATTGAATCTGCTCTCGTCGATGGAGAAGAAAGAAATGACGCCTTTCTTCACAGATTTCCCGTATTTTGAACCGATGATCGACATGTTTCGGCTGGATGAGTTCAGGTTCAGATCATATCCACAAGAACCACAGCTGCATGAACAAAAATAGTTATGTAACTGCAAATGAACGCAATACAGTGGATGGTCAACAATACGACCAAAGAACATGAACAGAACAAGTAAATAGGCTTTCGACTCCGAAAAAAAATGTAAAATAATTAGACATAGATATCTCCTTCTGTCGACCAAAATTTGATCAAACTAAATTTAAAGAACAAATAAATGTTGGAAAACGGTAAGCAAGCTTGTTAGAGACAAAATTATCGTTGCAGTTTGCAGCAGTTTTGCTAACTTGTGCTGTCTTCAAGTATATTTCTCCTTGTCTTTGTTTGCTCTCGTCCCAATCCCAAATGATCCCCAAACAAGGCTCATCGAAATCTTTAAAGTTTCACTCATACTGGTGATACCTCGGAAGTATGCACAAAATATGATGGAGCTTCAGCTCTGCAGAAAATTACCTCTCGAATTCGTTAGAACTTGGCATATTCCACTAAAGCAAACAACATTTGCATTGTCCCAACAATTGAATCTGAATATGACTTGTTCTTTGATCTCAATCCGAAAGAATTCGACACTTGCTTGCATGATATGTACGAGTAACTGATTTTGCAACATCTTAGATGAGTTTGGAGCACAGATAATGGAATACTGATCTTAATATACGACATGCTCACAAGCTCATATTAACCTTCTTAATGCTTCCAACCAATCCTCATTTAGTGCATAGCCTTTACTATTAGGGTAAACGAACTAGGGTGCAAATCCTGCCCCTCCCCTAAGTTTTGATTTGTAAGAAGAATTGATTTTTTACGACAAAAAATAAAATAAAATTACTACGGCGAAAAATTACCCTACGGAAATGAGAGATCGTTGCCTGAAGTTACAGTGGCTACTATCTATACGCTGACCCAACACACTCGAGCTTTAACGAAATTCTCCCGTAACCAAATTTCCTACGATATAAGAATAAGCATTTCCTTTGAAATCCGATTCTAGAACAATAAATGCTCGATATGCAAACCCAAGTCCACTTCTTGGCACACATTTGAAGGTAAAAAAAGAACAATTTTTTTTCACATTTAAACTGAATACTCAGATTTCATAAGACAGATCTAATAAGCTTCAAAATATCATAAACCTCAACCAAAACCTATGAGGCTTGTAAATTCAATTTCATTTAAATCACAAATTCAATTACGGCAGCAATATTCATATACAAACAAGCCCAATCTATGAATTTTGCTTACAAATCGACGTGACAGTGGAATCGAAATCAAAATTCAGGACCAAAACAATAGCAATTTGAGAAAAAAAAAAATCGAAATAACTGCAGCCACCATTAATCACCTGTAAGTGACATCTCGCTGAGAAGATGCGAAGGGCGATGAGTACTGATGTTTCATAGAATGCCCATTCGATGTCTCCATGAAATGTAATCTTCAGGCGGCGGCGGAGAAACCGAACGGCGGTGGAGGCAAATTAAGCTACAGTGTCGGCGACAAAACGGCGTCGATCACAACGAATCCGGTGTGGGATTCTCCACTGGAATTATTTTGCAGTTTGGGCCAAAACACGCTTTAAACAAGTGTGTATTGTTGAAAGAGTGTTTTTAAAAGAGCGATTAATGTATGCGGAGCAAGTAATTGCAGGGAAGGGAACCGGAGAGGAGGGGGGCTCTTGTTTGACTAGGGAATGTCTATGATGCTGTCTACCTCAATTTCGGTAAATTACTTTTGGCCCCCCTTAAATTGCGAAAATTAACATGGGATTGGACTATAAGCCAATGGCTATCGTCCACGTGGATTCAGGAATGATTCTCATAATATGTAGAAATTTAATTTTGTAATTGACCCTCACGTCTTCTTTTATTTATTTATTATTATTACAAGTAAATGAATGCTTTTACTTTATTTATTTTTTAAATAATAAATACTACAAATTGGAAATTTTTATGATATTCTGAGAAAATATCTGTTTTTATCTACAAGTTTGCATCGATTCCACATTTTGTCCCCGTGTTTACAGAAAGCACACTTGGTCCTTCATGTTTCAATAATTTAACACTTTTGGTCATTTTCAGTAATTTACCATTACTCCGTCCATTAAGGTGGTGATGAGCATACACTTGATTCCGTTAATACTAATGGAAAATTGACAGAAATGACAAAAAATGTTGAATTTTTGAAACATGAGGGACCTAAATGTGTTTTTTGTGAACATAAGGGATCAAATGTGAAATCAGTGCAAACTTGAGGGACCAAATCTATATTTTCCCCCTATTTCTGATTTGATTTTAATTTCAGTCATAAATCTATTTTTTATTCAAAAATTACACCTATCATATTAATATAATTAACATTTTATATTATAAATGGAATAAAATAATTTTCCTCATTTTAATTTATAAAAAAATCCGAGTTTTCCTATGGGCCTCGCATTCGAAAATCCATTAGCATTGGGCTAGTTTTGTAAATTTCGACAGGCCGAATCGGGTTAATTGGCCTTTTTCTCTAAAACGAATCGGGTCAAACCGTTAACCGAGTTACGCACGCTTTCACCGTTTCACGACCAGATACAGTATGAAACCGACTCACAAAACGGGTCCCGTTAACCCGATGAGATCACTGGTCTGTGTTCGGCGACGTAGTTAAGACAGACACAAATAATTAACCGAAGAAAAATAATCCCATTTTCTCTCTTTCTCTCTCATCGATTTCCATTTACAGTAAGCAAAGAGAAATCGAATTCCCGGCGAGCTTCCCTCCCAAAAGTGTGTGAAATGGCATCAGGTAAGCAGAATTAAGCTTCATCTCCTAATAATACACTTCCTTGATTTTACATAATCGAAGAATCAACGCATACAATTTCGTAATTTCATTGGTTTTCGTAATCTAGGTTTTCGTCAAGTTATGATCTTTTCGTGTAAATTCTGGGTTTAGTGTTTAATTGCTATTTGCTCCTTGTTTTGAGGTAGAATTTGCACTATTTCTTAAAGAAATTGATATTGATTGCATATATTTAAATTAAACCACAGATTAGTAGATGTTATTCAATTTCACTCAATGTTAACACTGTTTGATTAGAAAAATAAATAATTTTTTTTTTTTTAAATTATTTTAAATTTTTTTTTTGTTATTTGGCAGATTATGCATTAAAACTTGCAGAGCTTGAAGCATCTTCTCGGTTAAGAGCTGCTCAATTCTTGGTCACGAATAGGCCGTGGTTAGGTAACTAACTAACTTACGAAGAAAATGTTTTTGCATGAGTTGTGAATGTTGTTTGGAATTTCGATGACATATATACTATTGCATGTTTTTTCGTTGGCAGATCTTTATGGGATTAATGTGAGACCTGTCACTCCTTACGGTAGTTTGAGTAACAGAGAATTGATCGATACAGCACTTATAAACCGTATGCCCGATGAGTTGCTTTCGGAGGTACGAACCTGCTACAAAAGACGTTCATCTATTTCATTGTGCATAGACATTTAAACATTTTCGTCACGTGTCTTAAAAATATAGATTGTGGTAGTGTGTCGAAACGTGGCCAACGTTCTTAGGGTGCAAGAAATTGACTCGATTTCCACTCTTTAAAGTTACTTTTTAATTGTCGGTATTGAAATCTAGAGATGAGCGGTTTCAGAATCTAGACGAGTGGCAAATGAAACCTTTTTAGATGAATACTGATAGAAAATCAATTTTGGTAGATAACAGAACTTGTTGGTGGAAACGGCAAATCGGTTTTATTTTTTGTTTGCATAAGTGAAGACATTGTGATTATGATTCGTTATTTATTTGTAATTTTTTTACGGGCAGATATTTTCGAAAATGACTTCTTATAACCTGGGGAGGGCAGCTTGCGTCTGTCGAAAATGGAGATATACTATCCGTAACCCTGTTTTTTGGCGCTATGCTTGCTTAAGAGCTTGGCAGGTCCATACTAGACCATCTTTTTATTTATTTATTTATATTATTTTGTATGATTTTTCATTCTGAAATCAGGTTTGCATGTGCAGCTCAATGGAGTTGTGGAAAATTATAAGATTCTGCAATCGGTGTATCATGGTTCGTGGAAGAAAATGTGGTTGTTAAGACCAAGAGTTCGAACTGATGGTAATATATTTTATTTTTATAATTTTCATTATTCAGTATTATAAATTTAAAAAGCGAATAGTTGGATTGTATGAAATTACTTCTTTATTCTCGATTATTGATATGGTGATTCTATCTCTCCATTGGAATAAAATAATGAGTATTAATTAGCAACTCTTTTTTTGTCTTATACACAATGCTGAACGTATGCATTGAATTTGTAGGTCTTTATGTCAGTCGGAATACCTACATTCGTGCCGGAATAGCAGAGTGGAAGATCTCCAATCCAGTTCATATTGTATGCCGTTTTTTTTTTCTTTTATAATTTCTGTTCTGAATTTATTTATTGTTATCCGTAGTTTAATCCATTTTGGTATTATTATTACTATTACCATAACAATTGCGAATATTACAATTATTATTTTTGCACTTCAGGTTTGCTATTACCGGTACATACGATTTTATCCTTCTGGAAGGTTTCTCTACAAGGTCATCATCTTTATCTTTAATGTTTTCCTGCAACTGTAATAATTTATGATTTTTTTTTTCTACTATTGGAGAATATATTTGATTTATTTCAGTACTTAACCATTTACTTGCTATAATGATGTTGATAGAATTCATCCCAAAAATTAAAAGACGCGGCGAAACACATGAATTTCCGTGCGTCAAAAGCCGATTGTGTCTTTAGTGGACAGTATACACTTACTGAAGACAAGGTCAGATTCTTAAAAAATTGTCTTGGTTTTGATAGTTTTCTTATTTATTAATCAACACAGATCTTTAATTTTAAATCGATTTTGTTTGATACTTGATTAATTAATTAATTCATCCACTAAAAAAATCTGATTTTTAGCCATTCCACTTGGTTGCAGGTTGAAGCTGCACTTTTGTATCCTGGTTTGAGTCCAACTGTTTTAAGAATCCGCTTGAGGTATTTGGATTACTACTTTCCAATTTTGCCCTTTATCATCAATTTTAACAACTGGAAAGAGTAATTAATAAATCGATAGTTAGTTGGAAGGGTACTTTAGTTCTATTATATATAATGTTACCCTAGAATCGATACATCGTTAATATTAAACGAAGGGAGTCATTTTAAGGCAACTTAACTTTTCTGCGACTATGGACTTCAATGAGTGAATTTTATTTATATTTTCAATTGAAAAATAGGTTAAGGGGAACAATAGAAGGTGCTAACAATAGATTGGATCTGCTATCACTTGTTACAAGTGGTATAAATGATGCCGAGGTCAGCAAATGTGACGATGACATACTTGGAATAGTCGAAGGGTGGCAAGAGGATGAAACACATAATCCCGATATCCCTGCTGTTTCACACAACAGGGGTCTTACCCCTTTCGTTTTTGTTCCGTTCGATGAAGTACGTATTTCTTTCCTCGTATATATTATTTATCTGATTCTTGATATCCATTCTGATTTATTCCCACTTTGTGTGTGTGTGTGTGTGTGTGTGTGTGTGTGTGTGTGTTGCAGGTTGAAACGTCGGTGCTGAATCTGCCTGTGGACAAGATGGATTATTTCGTAACTGGTTGATTTGGTGTATAGAGAAACCTCAAATATAACTTTGTGTATATAGAAATAATATATATATTATTCTGTTTTTTTTTTTTTTTAAACAGTGCTTTGTTGTGGTTTGTATTCTTTTGCCAGCATCATATTTAAGATTAGAGAATGACAGTGTAAGAAACAAGCTGTTATGTATGTGCAATTGATTGAGAGATTTTGATTCCTTGTTGCTGTAATGCTAATCAAGAATTCAACTTCATTTACCAAAATAATTCCAATTATCGAAACTCGGAAGTAAAATTCCGTAAGATAATCGAACACCCTTAGAGTCAGAGCAAGAACAGTTGAAACCGAACTGAAACAGAGCAATGTGATTATACAGCAGCCTAATAAATATTGTCTGAGTTTGACAGTACTATGATGTTTATTCAAGAACACAAACAGAGGATGGTTACATTTCATTCAGCAAAGTCGGTCGCAACTTTGTTCACATGTTAGATTTCTTCACATCTTCCTTGTACAGAATCGAATTCCATGTCGGGTTTCGAGGAAGAAACGTATCCTGCCAAGTGCAGAAAAATGGAATTCAAGGCCCCAGTTTACATATACAACAATGGACAGTTAGAAAACTTTTTACTAGATTGTTCTTACACATAAAAATTAGGGCAAATTATCACTAGTGCAAATCCGAAAGCAATTGAAGAAACCCCCTTTATTTTTATCAAGAAACAATTTTTAATGCAGCAATCAAACAACTAATCAATTTCAGCAACAGGGTTTCAACAATTTTTTATCATACTTCAACCAATTAGCAACACTTTCTTAAAAATCACAACAATAACAAAAAAAAAATAGGGCAAATTATCACTAATACAAATCTGAAACCAATTGTAAAAACCCCCTCAATTTTCATCAAGAAACAATTTTTAATTCAGCAATCAAACGACTAATCAAATTCAGCAACAGGGTTTCAACAATTTCGATCCCACTTCAACCAATTAGCAACACTTACTTGAAAATCACAAAAAAAAATTCAATCTTTGAAGGTATGAAGAAGAAGAAGAAGAAGAAGGTTACTTACAGAGACATAGGAGCAAGAAGGTATGATGGATAAAGAGTGGTGTTGGGCGTGAGAAAAGGCGGCGGCGCAGAGGTGAGCGGCGAGGCCGAGGCCCCTCTTGATTGGTGGCACGTATGTGTGTGTTATGTCCATTACATTCACTCCTCCATTACATCTAACCTCGTACTCTAGGTATGCTTTCTTGTCCTCTGTCTCGAATTTGCTTTCTCTCTCATTCCATACTATCTTATTCTTCTCCTCCGTCATCTCTCTTTCTCTCTCTAGGAATTTGTCACTCTTGATGCTTTGATAATGGCGGAGTTTTCTTCTACATTAGAGAAAAAGGAAGAAAAAGGAAAAAAGATGCAATAGTGTTGTATGACGAAAATGCCCCTGGTCTTCCTTCAAATGATCAAATCACACACACAGTGAGTGGACTTTTAGTTTCTTCCACTAAAGCTCGTATCTTTCTCTCTCTCACTCACACACACACACACACACACACAGACACAGTGTGGAAAAATGGCGGACACGAAGGTGGAGACGATAGCGAGGCTGGCGCAGTGGAAAATCGACAGTTTCGGGCCGACCACACCATTCAAAAGATCCGACCCTTTCAAAATCGGCATATGGAACTGGTTTCATCTCTCTCTCTCTCTCTCTCTCTCTCTCTCTCTCTCTCTCTCTCTCATATGATGCTGGTGATGGTGATGAACTGACGAAGAATTTTTAATAGGCATTTATCGGTGGAGAAGAACCGGTCGATGTACATAAGGCTTTTCCCAGAACCGTCTCGGGTTTCCAAAGAGCAGCCGCCGATTGCCCGGTTCGTCCTACGCGTCACCACCTCCGCCTCCAATCGCCGACCCTACGTTTCTCCCAGTACCTCTCTCTCTCTCTCTCCTTTTTCTTTCTTTTCAAGAATTTCGAAATCACGTGAGATTTTTTTCCCAATTATTTAAGCATCTTTTTAATTTTATTTTCTTGGTCGATTTTCTGTGTTAAAAGCATAGCTAGAAATTGAGATATTGGAACTTACAGCTAACTTTAGGCTTATATATAAATCCAATTCATTATTATGTTTATAACTTATTAAGTAATTTGATGGCTGATTTTATATACATTGCAGTTCACGAGAGACTACTTCGAACGAGTGACGACTTCGCCTGCGCAGTCGACATCACCTTTCAAGGCCGTATCACCATCGATGTCGAGTTTCTCGACCTCAAAATATGCCCTATAAATGTAAGCTAACATACATAATACATCGACTAGCCCAAAAAAAAAACGAATCTTTAAATCGAGATAACATATATGTTTCGAAACAGGGCGGAGAAGGAAGTTCAATATGGCCAACCGACACAACCATGCAAACCCTATCAACACAAAGCACTCTAAAATGCCTCTCGCGCATGCTCCACGAATCGATCCACGCTGACGTCACCATAAACGCGTCGGACGGTTCACTAAAAGCCCACAAGGCAGTCCTCTCTGCAAGCTCCCCTGTTTTCCACAGCATGTTCGAACACAATCTAAAGGAGAAAGAATCTTCGATAATTGAGATAGAAGACATGACATCAGAATCTTGCACGGCACTCTTGTACTACTTGTACGGAACTATAAATCAAGAAGATTTTTGGAAGCACCGTTTGGCTTTGTTGGGTGCGGCTAATAAGTACGTCATTGTTGATTTGAAAGATGCTTGTGAGGAGAGCCTTCTTGAAGATATTAGCTCGGGGAATGTGCTCGAGAGATTGCAGGAGGCTTGGCTTTATCAGCTCGAGAAATTGAAGAAAGGGTGCTTGGTTTATTTGCTCGATTTCGGAAAGATTTACGATGTTAGAGAGGAGATGAATGAGTTTTTCAGACAGGCTGATAGGGAGCTGGTTGTGGAGATTTTTCAGGAGCTTCTTGCTGTTTGGAAACCAACATAAATTATTTTATATGTGAGAATATTAGAATTTATTAATGAAATGTAAAGAGTGTAAGATATTGTGTGTTTTGCTGTAATAACTTGAGATTATTGTATTTTATTGATGTTGTAATTCGAAAAAAATAAAAAATAAAAATCGGAATATTTGGATTCGAACTTTCGATTTATCTCAAAACTATACACCAAAAAAGAAAGATAAAAATTAAAAAAAAATTAAAAAAAAGAAGAAAAATCCTATAAACACACAAGTGTACATTTTCACTTCTCTTACTTTTTACAAAGGCTGATAAGAGTGATAACTAAGTCCCTCTTTCACTTCATTTTTCTCTGGATCAATTCGGTTCTAGCAGAGCTCCGTTTCGGTAATTTTTTTTCAAATAATCGAACTTTAAGTAGTTCATCATCTTCTGCTTGGAGGGCATTATCGTAAAATCTGATGGTTAAAGAAGGAGGAAGAACTGAAGAAGCAATCGGAGAAAAAAAAATCGATTTGAATCTACGGTGATTTGGTGAAGGGTAATCTTTTAGAGCCTCGATCCACTGAATCTCTCCATTGCCTGTACCTTACACCAAGCTTATCGTACGACACTGGCCAGTTCCACACATTTTCCCCGTCTATCATTCTCTGTTGTTGCCCGAGCACAAGCCTTAGATCCTCATTCAAAACCTGTCAGATCGAATTTTCAATGTCAATAAAATCGTAATTTGTAATGATACGCCGTTAAAAAAAAAAGCCGATTTTCACCTTTTCTGCGAAATGTCTCCACAGATATTCCATGAAGGGGACGTGCTTGAGTATCGGAGCAAAGTCGAGAGACATTCTGTACAACAACCTCGTTTTCTGTCTGGATGAAGGCAAACAAACATGGAGCTGGTGAAGATGTGTTGTGCACTCCTTTGTGCTCTGACCTTCTAATTTTCCGGGCTTCGATATTCCGATTGTGGATAGTACTATACAAGGTGGTTTGAATTCCATGTCTATTGGGTACGGGTCCCAGTATCCTTCCAAACCAGATTGCGGTGTCAAAAATTTCACCAAACTGAAAAGAAAAAAAAGAAAATTAATAAGCTTATTATTTCATCAAGATATATATATGTATATAATAATCAAGAAAATGTTTAGAAAATAACCTGGGAACACTCCATCCCTTAGCAAAAGTTGAAGTATGGGTGAAAGGAGCATGTGCAAGATCCAAAAGGTTGTCTAGCAGTAAGCCATGTTCGACAGGGAGTTCCATAACAATCTGTTTCGGACAATTACATTAGTTTTATATTTTATTTTATTTTAAAGTATGTAATTGTGGGTAACTAATTAAAAAACAAACCTCCGCATGTATTTGAAATCCAGATGGTGGTAATAACGAAGGAATATTTGCTGTAGGAGGATCATCGCCGGGCCAAATCCAAATCATGCCCTCTTGCTCAAAGCATGGCAATGCTTTGATCTTCACATTAACAAACTTAGTTGACGGCATTTTCTCGCATTTTCCATCTGTCGAATATTCCCACCCTGCCATTATAATTGAATATTATTAAATACTATGAGCAATCCATCAAAATTGGTGATTAATATTTGATACAGCGTATATATTTTTTTATTTCCTCGTAATCTCACCATGATAAGGACACTGTATTCGACCCTCGTTGACTGTGCCCAAGTCAAGTGGACAGGCTCTATGGGCACAAGTATTACGAACGCACCCTGGTTTTCCATCCTTCCCTCGGAAAATAACCCATGGTTTTTCGAAGCAATCTAAAGGTATCTGATATAAAGAAACTAAATCAATTGAAAAGAAACTATAGTCCATGTATACTTAAAGATTGATTTTTTATCGAAATTTAAAATCCTAAAAAAGGAAAATGGGGTCTCACCATTGTATCATTTTTGAGGTCTGCAGAAAAAGCGACGGGGTACCAGAAGTTTTTCAAACCGGCATCATAAGGTTTTACGGGACCAGACACGTTGAGGTTTCTTTTGGGCTGTCTGTTTTTCACAGTTTCGAGAGATTCTGTGGAAGTACTTGGAGTTGCTAGTGACAGCTCAGCATCCGTTGTGTTTCTTTCTTGTACTATTTTTTCGTTAATTAATGTTTCCATGTAAGCTAGCTTGTCCAATGCAGTTGACACCCTTGCTTCCGATATATGTACCTATATATATTCAAGAAATCCAGCTTAGTTTACTTATATTTCTTGTAATAAAGAACTCCATTCTGTTTACACCACAAGTGGTATATGATAAAATGAAGACAAATCGAAATAAATACCTGATTATGGGCTAGTGAGAGTTCCTCTTGTAATTCAGCGAGTTCCTTTCTAAGAGTATCTATTGATTTGAATTCACGAGCGAGAGGGTTTAATACTTCCACAACCTACACACGATTAGATGCACTCATTATCGTGTTTCTAGTGTGATTCTTAAAAGAAATTAAAAACAAACAAAAAGCAAAAAATAATAAATAATTATTTACCTTTTCGTGAAGATGCATGATGGTGAGAACATCTTGACGAGCCTTCCAATCACAGTACTGCAAGTCGTATCTAGCTACCTCTAGAGCTTGATTCGCATCTAGAAACTTGTTTTTGTACTGTGGGACCTTCGAACGAGGATCTTCTACATTAAATATCGTCCAAGTGTTTTTCCTTTCGACCAATCCTCCTTCCTCACCAAGGACAGCAAATACACCAAACCCTCCTCTTACACACTGACCACATTAACCAATGTTTTCAGAAAACAATTAAGAAAAATCCTTCGATTGAAACAAAAATTATTTACGAGAATTGAAATCGATATTGCAAATGTTCATCTAAGATGAGGGATGCTCATTAACTACTGAACTATATAGTCTTGCAACGAACTAGGTTCGAACTTGTTGTCTGGCGCATTTCAACAAACATGTACAATGCAACTACTGAGAGCTTAAAAAGGTCTAATCTTTCAATTGTCAGTTTTACTAAAGAACTACACTTTTTTTCAGATTCAGCACCCTGATCAAATTCACTACCTCAATTACTCCAATCGGTCTATACAATCAAGAAACAACAGCTCAGAAAAAAAAAAATTAATTATCAGAAGAAACAGAGCAATAGTAAGAAAGAAGTACCCTTTTGTTGCTGAACTTGCTCGCACAGGACAGAGAGATAGGAAGAGATAGAGCAGCAGCGGTGGCAATTGCGGACATGGCAAGTTTCGGGTTCGGGTTGGGCCGGGTCGAAAACTGGCAGATAAAATAGTGACCGGGTGAGGATAGAGAGAGAAAGAAAGAGAGGGGGGGGGGAGAGAGAGAGAGTGAGAGACGGAAAGAAAGAGAGAGAGAAAGGTTGGTTACTATAGGGAGAGAGATTAAATTCAAAGATAAGAGGTTGATACCTCGCGCGATCTCGGCTGTCCTGCAATGGAGTGCCACGTGGACGAGCGTGGGTTCCCTCCGTTTCACCCGTGGCGCCTCGATTCTCCACACAACACTCTCTCAAAATATTCTGAATTTTGTTTCTGTGTTCACTTTGAATTTCTGAGAAAGTGTCAATTATATATATGTGGAGCAGCGCCATTCGCCACAGTCACCATATGTGGGTGGGTGGGGGGGTGGGGGTGGGGTGGGGGGGTGTGACGGGGGTGGGGAGCTGTCACATACGATATCTTCATTTGCCAGCTCGGATGGTGAAGATATCTTCTTCTTTATCTCTCTTGATTTTTCTTTTTTTTTCTATTAGTATATTTAATTTATCAACTTAATTACTTCTTATATCCCAATAATACATAATTCCTAGTCAATAATTCAATGCTCCATTAGTACAAACAAAAACAAAAAAAAAAAAAATAGTACAAAAGATGTGGATGGCTTGTCATTTATATATCCAACATTATTAAATTTTTAGACCTATCTTTTAAATATCTCTCTCTATATATGCATATATATTCAGTATTTACCTATTTCTTTGTAGCTTGACCTAAACACGTTTACTGGTGGTAATTCACGTGTTGTGTTATTATTTGTAGTAATTAATAATTACTCAAGATAAATTATTAATCAACCGTTAATGGAATATTTTACAAAAAAATCCCCCTTTTATTATTGACACAAAAGGAATATTCCATTGTATCTCAATCAATGGCTACCAATACCATAGGCATTTATTTACCAATTATATACACTTAAATATTCACAATACTATTTACGATTTATATGTAATATATTATTTTTTAATATATATATATAATTGGTAAAATGCCAAATTGTAGTGTAACAACCACTCTACCACCACACATATTTCCATTTGTGTTCCTATTGAAAAAAATAGCTGTGGTCCTTGCAATAATGGCTAGTGATGAAACCGACTAATTTTACACAGACAAATAGTTGGTTAACTTTCGATTTTATTTACCCCATTCGATGCAATGGAATTCACCACGGTAATATTCGACCGTACACGTGTATATTCAATTCACGTGTTTTGCGTTCTCACACGCGTATGTGTAGAAATTTGACCTCAACAGAGGCAAGTGACATGGTCAAGACTCGAATCTCTACCTCAATTTCTCTTCCTTTTAAAGACGATTTTCGATTCCATGAGTCGATCGTTACAAACACTTGAAAAATGATGTGGAAATGAAAACATAAGCCTTTGGGGAGGTCGATTACAACTTGTTAAGCTTCTAACCTATTCAAACCGACCACCACGTCATCAAATCTTTGAGCTCTTAAGCTGCATTGTTTCACCTATAAAAGCACTTCTGGTGATTGAGCTATTACGAGTTTATTTTTTTTTTTTAAATTAAAAATCATGCTAGAAACAAATAATAGAGCTTTTCTTCATCTCGTTGTTACCTTACTTTTTCTTGTGTTTTTTAACAGCATTCGCTTCTTCTTCTCCTCCATCACGATCGCGCCTTTTCTTCTGAAATCATGAAAATTTATTTATACGATACCAGCCAGCTAATTGAAAGGTTTGAGTGAAAATGCGAAATAAGAAAAACGATACAGTTTCTCTCTTTGTTTTTTTTTTCGGTTTCTCGTCACTTGGTGAAGAATACTTCGAAAAAAGAAATAAATAAATTGCAATATAGAAAATCATTGTAGGTCGTGTAATGGATTCAAAAGTGAGCACCTTTTCGGCTTTCCTTTTCTCCTTCTCCTCTTTACTTCGATGTTTGTGCTTCTTGGTATCTTTATCTTTGTCCTTGTGCTTTCTCTGCTTGTCCTTCGTTTTAGACTCACTTTTCGTTTTTACGGCAACGGTAGGAATTCCCTTCTCAGACTAAACAACAGCACAAAGTCCTCAGATTAGTAACTCCTCATTTTCAACTAAGAAGGCGAAATTGACAATAAAAATTTCAAGCTAAAAGTGCAAATTTAATGAAACCGTAAATGGGTAAGAATTTCGTACAGGAGGTAGATCGACTGATGATGATTCCTGGAGGCGAAAGGCTTCTCCGAGCACATTCAAATTGAATGGTTGAATACGTGATAAAGTATCTCTCGAGTGAGCATTCTGAATGAGCTGATCCAATTGCATCCCTTCTCCTTTCCGAATATCTGTATCTCCGACAACATTGTACAGGTAGTGCGTGTCTAAAACTGACACGGGACTCGATTTCTTGCAGAAAAACTCGTGGTGAGGTAACAGCTTGTAGTGACTTATAAGATCAAGAGCACCTGTAAGTTCTCTTGGACCTGCTTTCGTAACAGCATCACGTTGGTAAAATTATTTTTAAGATAACGGATCAATCATAAGCTGAAAATTTTGTTCAATCCCTTAAACAATTTGCTGATTTGTGATAGTGCATAAATATTCAGAAATAAAAATAACGAGAAATTCTTCCGCCCGACGTGATTGTGTCAAATGTTCCAGAACTTATTTTTTTGCTAAATGGTTTCAAATAAAGCATGCTGCAATCAGACGAGAACTCGTAAATTGAACAACGAAAAAAGATCAAACCTTTTCCAAACTGGATGCTACCACTATCCATCAATCCTCAGCTGGTAGTAGACAATTAAAACAATAAACCCTGATATACAGAAACAAGGAAACAAACAGTCAACGAATAGCAAAGCGACATTCAATTTTACGAACTTAATTTGATCGGATTTTAATCAACATAACGACACGAAAACCGATATGACGGCTACTTTTACCTTGCTCCATCTTTGAAAGCCTCTTTAAAGCTAAAGCAAAAAGACAGCAAAAAATAATTTTTTTTTTCTTTTTCTTTCTGCTATCTATTTTTCTTAGATTGTGATGTTAATTGAACTTTCAGACAATATTGATTGTCGTTTAATTATTACCAAATTTTATGAAACATTATACATAGCTGGATTTATCAGAGGAATTGATGCAAAACCACCATGAAATTGAATGAAATTTTCAGGAAAAAAAAATTGAATCTAGATTAAACGAACAACGGAAAAATCAAACTAAAACTCACTTCGGAATGCTTGAGTAATCGCGTGGCCCGTCGGAGAACACGTATCGACGAACGGGGGTTCCTTTGATTTTGTTTGCTCCGATTCAATTGGGTGGAAAATTCTGTCCAATTAAGACTTTGCCCTAAATTTAGGTATTTGGGAGGGGTAAATTTCATTTTCATCCCTGATGTTTGTAATAAAAATCAAAGTAGTCCCTACATTTTTAATTTTGTTTAATATCATCCTTCATACACAATTTCCGTGCCAAAATAGAACATATTTTACACAATGCCCACATTGCCCTTCACATATAGCCCATGGGCCAAGGCCCATTTAAAGATAATAATAAATCAAAACTTTGCACTATTTAATAATATTTATTATTTAACCCCCAAAACTTGCACTATTTAATAATAATGACTGTTAAGTGAGAGAAAGGGGATGTTTGGTTTCATTTCCAAACCCACTTTCCAGTTTTATACTATTCATAAAACCGAGATCATGTTTGTTTCACAATTTTATCCAGAAATTCCCATTTTTTCTTATCAAATTTCTATTGAAAATACACTATTCATACTTTTTCCAATTTTTAAACCTACTAAAACCTACTACTAACCTATATATTTTATTCCAACAACTCATTTCTCTCTCCTCATTAATATTCACACCATCTCTCCTCTCTCCTCATTAATATCTACACTCTCTTTCCTCACAATTTCTCTATCACTACTAAAAATAAAATAATAATAATAATAATAATAATAATAATAATAATAATAATAATAATAATAATAATAATAATAATAATAATAATAATAATAATAATAATAATAATAATAATAATAATAATAATAATAATAATAATAATAATTATTATTATTATTATTATAATAATAATATTGTTATTGTTATTAAAAATAATATTCATCGTAGAAGTAGTAATAATAATAATAATAGTAATAATAATAATAATAATAATAATAATAATAATAATAATAATAATAATAATAATAATAATAATAATAATAATAATAATAATAATAATAATAATAATAATAATAATAATAATAATAATAATAATAATAGTAATACTAATAAATAATAAAATAATAATAATTATAATAATTATAATAATATAAGAATATAAACAACAACAACAACAACAATAATAATAATAATAACAATAATAATAAAATAATAATAATAATAATAATAAATAATAATAATATAAGAATATAAACAACAATAACAACAACAACAACAATAATAATAACAATAATAATACTAATAATAATAATAATAATAATAATAATAATAATAATAATAGTAATAATAATAATAATAATAATAATTATTATTATTATTATTATTATTATTATTATTATTATTATTATTATTATTATTATTATTATTATTATTATTATTATTATTATTATTATTATTATTATAATAATAATCATCATCATCACTATCATCATCATCAATCATTATATTCTACTTTTGCACGTACTTTCGTAGAGAAAATTCACCACAACCAAACATATTCTCATTTCTACACCTACATAAAACTAAAAATACACCTTCATCCAAACATATTCCCATTTTCTACACAAAAACCAATAATCTACTTTTTCCATCAGAAATTTTGAAAACTAGAAATTTGTTTTGGAAACATAACCAAACATCCCCAAACTCATTCACCAATCATGGTTCTAGAGAGAGAAATGAACGAGGACGACGAAGAAGCCATGCTGAAAAACCAAGCAGAAGAGGAAGAGGAAGAGGAAGAAGACAGTAGCAGTACTAGTAGTACTAGTAAGGGTACGCCGCCGTCGCCGTGGTGCCGGAAAATGATGGTGGATGACGTGGCGAGGAGGCTGAATCACGGAGATCTGAGAGCCAAAATCGAGGCGGCGAGGGATATCAGGAGGCTGGTCAGGAAGTCCTCCAACCCCAATTCCAAGTCCGCCGTGCGCTGCCACTTCGCCGCCGCCGGAGTTATTGAACCGCTCGTTTCGATGCTCCACAGTCCCTTCCCTCTCGCAGCTCGCGAGACTGCTCTCCTCGCGCTCCTCAATCTAGCTGCTCGCAATCAGAGGTTTCTCTCTCTCTCTAGAATTTGTTTTAATTATACGAATTAATTAGTGAAATTAGGTTTTAGATGAAGCAGTGTATGGATTGGTAATTTGATTCCTCATCATAATTCTGATTACAAATTGAAAAGCAAGATATGATTATTACCAATAACAAATGAATTTCCTCACTGTTTCGTATATAGTTTTGATTGGGGCTGGAAAAATAGGAACTGGATGAGTTTTCTGTTGATTTTTCTTAAATGTTTTTTGTGTGCAAAATTGCAAGTTGATCCTAAAATTTGATCTTTTGGCACTCTATTATTTCACTGTTGAATCAGAAACAAGATCAGAATAGTCACAGCTGGTTCAATTCCACCTCTAATGGAGCTACTCAAACACCAAAACAGCCATCTTCGAGAATTAGCAGCCGCCGCAATTCTGTCACTGTCATCAGCCGAATCCAATAAATCAACCCTAGCTTCTTCATGTGCACCGAATCTGCTGTCACAGGTCCTCTGCTCCGGCAGTGTTCAAGCAAGAGTCGATGCAGTCACATCCCTGTACAATCTCTCCACATCCGAACACGAACCAAAGCTTGTACTCGATGCTAAAGCAGTAGTACCTCCTCTAATCAGCCTCCTAAAAGAATGCAAGAAGTACTCCAAATTTGCCGAGAAAACCACTTTCCTACTCGAGATCCTCTCCGGTTCCGAACAAGGCAGGGGTGCAATTACGAATGTGGATGGCGGGATTTTGGCTCTAGTCGAAACTGTAGAGGATGGATCTTCGATAAGCATGTTCCATGCAGTTGGTGCTTTGCTTTCGTTATGCCAAAGCTCTCGTGATAAATACAGGGAACTTATTCTCAGAGAAGGTGCTATACCGGGGCTTTTACGTTTAACTGCAGAGGGTACTTCTTCGGCTCGTGATAAAGCTCGAACGCTCTTAGATTTGCTTAGGGACTCCCCTAAAGAAAAGGTATTGACTTCTTCGGAATTGGAGAGAATTGTTTATGACTTTGCTGCACAAATTGATGGGACAGATAAGGCTGTGGAAACTGCAAAGAGATTATTACAAGACATGGTTCAAAAGAGTGTGGAGCTTAATACAAGCCGTGCGAAGAATAGAGCTTCACCTCGTACTGCAACAATAGTTTAGTCCACGTGAAAAAACTCGGAATGTTTTCGAGAGGGGCGCAGTACAGAGTTCTTCAAAACGTGAGTTGACCTTTCTCACAACTGTACATTGTTTTTTAACCTTGAGAAGTGAATTTTGGTTACTTGTATATTTTTCGTTTGGTGTCATAGTAATTTTAGAATTAGACTGTGATTAGTTTTATTACACTAGTAGTGGATCATGCAAGTCGGAAAGAAATGTCGTGTTCTTGATATTGCTGACAAATTTTGCATTGGAATTTTTTTTGTCTCGTTTATTTGTCGCTTGCTTCTAATTTATTTTGCGAATGGAGCGTTGCATTCCTCTGTTCAACATGGTTTCAAAACTTCAAGTATGAAAACACAAATAATAGCCCGCGTCAGAAATTTATCACTCTATACAAACCATAACAAATTCGGAAATGCCAATGTAACAACTTCTGTACAATAGTTAACATTTGATCCCGGATAAATAATGATTATAGCCTAAAGTAAAATCGAAATAAAATTACAAATGAAGGGAAAGAGAGCGAAAACAAAAGTAGTAAGCAAGCATTAGAAGATGACATGAAAACCAAAAAAAAAAAAAAATCTATTGATTATTAAAAAAAATGTAAGAAGCCTAGATCTTGAAGGTGAAGAAGCACTCGAGGATTTTAGTATTTGGTCATTCTTAACTAGGAGATGATCTTCCGTTTCTGTCATCCGGTTGAGATGCTGCACCTGAGAACATCCCCATCATAGACCGAAATGCGCCAGATAACTCCTCTGGTATATTCCCTGGCATATTCCCACCAAAACTGATACCTGGCTCGTTAATTTCACTCTCTTCGTGGGTCCCGTTTTGTCCCCCAGTCATATTAATCACCATGTTAGTAATACCGCTGATGTTGAATGGCATAGATGCAAACGGAGGTGGTGGTGCTGCTGCAGAATTACTTCTTGGTTCGCCTCCACGACTGGTGGAAGTTGAACTCTTGAAAGGGAAAAAAAATTGCATTGCCAAATCAAATGTTGCTACAAAGATAATTATTTAGAATATGTGTGACAATCGAAGAAGGTAAAAATTCACTTCATTGATGCCCGTATTTATCTCACTCTATTTGGGAACAGAATAAGTACCTGACCAGATCCTGCCCTTTGTTGCTCTTCTTTCAGTTTCTGTTCGGCGACCTAGAATCAAAATTTCACTGATTACAATAAACAACAACTGATACAAATCTATTTAGTTATCAATAAGATTTCTCAGCTAACCCGGATATTTTCTTTAACTGAATCATTGTTAGGATCCAGCTGCAAGGCTGCGAAAAAATATGAAAGTTATATTAGAAATCATATTTTCTTCACACACTTTAACCTTTGCGTGTGTGTTTATATACATCTTCACAAAACTCAACCGAGTAATGTGAAGTAAGATTTTCTCAGTAGTCAGAACGATGAGCAATAACTACGCATCGATAAGATGAATCACAAACCTTTCGTAAATCCTTTATCAATTGCATCTCTGTACTTTCCTTGAGCATAGTAAGCAAATCCCAAGCGACTATAAGCCTTGCTGTAATTTGGGTTTATCTCGATGGATTTGAGACAATCTTGAACTGCTTCAGCGTACCGGTGCATCTGAGTGTATGCAGCCGCCCTGACAAATTTACATACGATCTCAATAACCCTTGATAAAACAAAATATAATAATAAAAAAAAAAAAAAAAAAAAAAAGAATCCCGAACATAGATATCTTGAGTTCTATCTTTATTAAGAACATAATTTGATGCAATGGAGGTTTCAAAAAACAAAATAATATAAAATTATACAACTTAAATTAACATCAACATCTTGCTGACCTGTTGCAATAGTAAACAGCATTGCCTTCACATAGAGCAATAGCAAAATTATACAGCTCAATTGCTTCTTTGTAAAGCTTAGATTGCATGGCCTTGTTACCTATCAAGAAAAGATATAGAACATAACAAACAATTCAACATGAAAAGACCTATCTTTCTGGAAACACAAAACAGTAAATATATAGGAATTTCACAATAATTCGAAAGGGCAGGAAATGAAAGATCCACAACGATCGTGTTAACTTTTTTACACTTGGATAACTTGCAGTCAGTAAAAACATGCATATACAGAAGTATCCTATTCTTACTAATGTGGGAAGCGTAATAAAGTTTCAACGCACAAATTTATGATACCTCAGTCAAGACATTTTCACAAAATATGGTGATCCCTAAAGAATTTATTTAGATAATCTGCGGATAGCTGGAATTGTCCCATCCATGGCTAACAGATGTGATTAGAAGGCAAGAAAAACTCCCAATTGGAGATATATATTACAGGAAAAAGTTACCTTGTGATTTGAAGACCTCTGCGAGGCTTTTCTGATCAAAGGTTTGACATCCTGCTACTTGCATTTCCTATAGGATTGTTGAAAATTCATGAAGATGGAAAGTACAAAAAAGATTTAATGCAAGGAAATAGTACACCAATCAGGGGAATCACCAAATCTTCGATGACTTAATTATCCGGTAGGAAAAAGACAACTTGGTATTAATGAAATATCTAGCGTACATAAAAGAACTAAGTTAATAGTTGATACCCACAGACAAATAAATGAATGAGCACCATCAGTAATCACGGTCAACATAAGATGTAAAATGACACCACACATAAAATTGTTTAGTTTTACCCTGCGAATCATACCTTTACAGCATCATTGAATAGGCGTGTTGCTCTATCAAGCTGGATCTGATCATCGTTCCCATCAGGCATTCTTCTGAAATAGTGGATCTTTTCAAGAGCACCGAAAAAATACCCAAAAAGCTCATCTTTCCCTGCCAATGCAATGTAAAAAACCATCACTTCGCATGAAAGAGAACATTTTTTTACACATAGGGAAATATATTAAGTAATTGTTACTATTAGCCTTCTCAAATATTCCTTACCATCTAAAATTCCCACAATTTTCATGCTACAAAACTCGTGTCCCTTACAGCAGTAATTTCAACGGAGGATATAAAATTGGCTACTTCTGCAGGTCTTAGTCAAGAACTGAGATATTTTGCTCTATACTAGTTAAACTAACTACGTCAAAATATCAAATGGTTGACATGGCTCAAACAGTAACAGTAGCGTGCAAATCCTAAGAAAAGAATAGTATTGCATGGGAAATACTCAATATGAACTACATACGTGACTTATGTTTAAGTAGCGTTATGGGTTAAGTCTTACCATGTGAATGTGGCTCTCTTTTCCTGTCCTGATCCTGATATGAAACATTACAAAAATTAAATTCCGAAAAAGTGCACAAGAACATACAAGGGAACCAACCATCCTGATCTTACACCATGCCCAATCCAAATTAACCGAACAGATAGTATGAAAAGAACGGAATTAAGGGAAGGGATGTAGGAGACACTGAAAATAACATATTGGATCATATGTTGATTCCGAACTATGGCCAAACTTGCATTGTTTCAAATGAAAAGAATTTATCTAACAACGGAAACACACAAAAAAATTATTCCCAACAGGTTGGCATATAAGTCGGAAATATAAAAGGAGCAAGCCTATCTTTCCTCCTTACGAACGAAACGAAAACAAAAAATATCGAGCAAATAAATAATCACAATCCGAGAGAATAACATCACCAAATAAGATTACCTCCAAAACTTCGGCATTTTTTCCAGAAGATGAAGTCGGGGCATCAGAAACTCCCCCATTATCGACAACAGGGCTTGCACGAGACTCCGACGAGGCGCTGAAAATATCAACTAAGGAATCGCAATTCGACTGACTATCAAGTGAAGACTGATCGATCTTAAAAACCTCCACCAAACAATCCCTCGCAACATCAAGCGCCTCAGTATCAACTCCAGCGGAAGGTTCAACTGTGCAAACACGAAATAATAGTTTAATTGACCTCTCGGTGAAAGTGAATTTCAGAACAGAAATCAACTAATAAAGCCAATGGTGTTAGAAATAGGGTTTTACGATGAAAAAGCGAAAGTAGAGATACAGTCAACAGAAATACGTACAACTATATATAATAGAGAAATGATTACCGGAGTTGAGGAACCGGAGGAAGGAACGAGCGATGCGGCGGGAGAGAGGGGAATCGGTTTTCAGGTTCGCCATAGATGAATGGACGCTGACGGTGCTCACCGGGGCCGATGAGTGCTCTGCTGGTGGCAGCAGTTTGACAAATTTGGAGGATGAAATTATTTTATTTTATTTTATTTAATTAATACATATATACTCGTCTGACTATCGGGATGGTTTAACTCGCTTTACTATATTTCTATTTACTGTTTAATCAATCATATACAAATTACAGAAATAAGTTTATTATTCAATTAATTTTCATAAGACTAGGTGCTCATAATTTGGATCCGATTCTCTATGGGTTCGATCAGATTTGGATATGGATCCAGTTTACATTAAATTTAATTATTATTATTAGAAATAAAAAGGACCGAATCAATTGTATGAAACCCAATTAAATTTCAAAGCAAATCTGTCAAAAAAATTAAATTAAAAATTAAATTTGATTTCTCAATTTCAATTCTTAAATTGTTTTAATTCCAACCATAGTCAGTTCTCATACTCTACATCCCTGCCGTCTGCAGGGCTCATTCAACCGTCGTCAACACACCATGCTCTCTCTCTCTCTCTCTCTCTCTCTCTCTCTCTCTCTCTCTCTCTCTCTCTCTCTCTGTCAACAGTGTGTCTTAGTGAAAACTGTGAAACTGTGTTGGAGTGTGTACATAAAAAGGGTGTTGTGGTGTATGTTTGTGTGTGGTGTGTTTGTAAACAGTGTGTTGAAGTGTGTGTATCTATGTATATGTATATGCATCAAAAGTGTGAATATGGTGTGCGTCAGCATGAATATGTGTAAGTGTGAAAATTGAGTATAATAAATATTAAGTCGCAGAAATAGAGATATTCAACCATATATAAGTTGAGATATTAAACCATATAAGTTGTCGACATATTCACATATCATAAGTTGAGCATTTTGACTGCTCAAAACATTTTGAGGGTAGTTAAGTTTGAACATATCTCCAAACAGCAGTGGCTTGTTTTAATAATTTACAGACAGACTACCTGAAATAACCTTTATATACATCCAATTCCTCCTTTTTGTATCTGGAAAATGGAGAGAGATGAAAAAAAGAATAAGTCCAGTTTCAGTAACAGTCAAAATTAAGTGCATTGAAGATTAAAAAACTCAAACATGACAAAATTATTTATTAATATTATTAGGAGGAGAGATGGGTGAATTGGAAAACAATGACACTTACAACTCCTCATGTATCAATGACTTCAGATGTCAATGACCCAATAGCAGCATCTTCACATCTCTTGCTTCTTTTCACTGCAACCAAACATTGAATGAATGTTTAGAGGACAAGAACTCCACTCATTTTGAAATTTCGCAACAAACTGTGTTCTTAACACTTGCAAACCTTATATATTAGGAGAGACGAAAATTACATTTCGACATTCTAAAAAGCTATCACTAATAAACATATTATACAAGACAGAACAGAATAATCTAGTGTGAATCAGATTAAGCATAGAAATATAATTTTACCAGCCTGAGAAGAAGCCTTTCTGACGCTTTTATTTCTTTTTCTTGGCAAGTTCTCCTGTATCGAATCAAATCCTTGTGCATCAAGAAGCTTATCTTCATCGTTAGCAGAAGACCCGCCGCCGTAATCACTGCAAAAATTCCATATTAAATGTCCGACCACAGCAAAACTGGATAGAGATGGAAAAATTACTAAATGAGGTCAAAGAAGGTACTCTACACATCCCCAATTCTTGCGCATTAAATTTCAGTGATATTCACGAGCTCAATATAAAGTAGACAATAATATGTTAAAACTAATTTACTTGTTCTTTATTTCTCATTCCATAAATAGCAAAATAAAAGGGAGGATGATGAGTCTGTTCAAGGCAATAATTACATATTTTCCTTCGTATCTTTTATTCCCCTCTGGATGTAAGTTATCCAGTTCAGGAGGAATTTATGATTTAAAACAAAATGATGGGGAAATGGTACGTCATGAAGAATAAAATTAACTGAAATAGAAAATGAAAGAATACGAAATCACATTATCATGCAAGAAAGTTTCAAGAGTTACAAGGCCTTACCAACGTTGTGCTTGGAGATCATCCAAATCCTGTGACATTTAGTTCTTGTTAAGCAAACTCATTATAACCAAAAAGTAAAGAACTTCAAAATTCACAAAAGCATGCAAAAGTGGCTCTCTGTAGAAACAATGTGACGTCAATTATAAAACATGGGAGAATAGTCTCTTCAAAAGATGCTAGTGATTCAAATGAAGTGTGAAACCCCCACTATACATAAAAATCATAAAAGCAATACTACAATAATGAGGAAGTAAGAGCAGTATTTGTTTTGTGCATTGCTATATCATGACTGTTAGATGAAAAGGGTAACAAATCAAATTATAGAATCCCCGATGTGTCGGTAGAGATGTGTGCTCGCCTCCATAATTCGGTGGTAGAGCTTCATAAGTAACATACATTATCATTTTCCCAACATTGAAAATATGGTTTACATAGAGTTCATTTACACTCGTTCTACTTTTTTTTTTTTTTTTTTTTGCTGCTACAATACCGAGGCACCTAGAATGATCGTCTTCTTTCAGGTAAGCAGAGATACTTGCACTATGAATAACTAGAAGGACCTAATAACAAATTAAATTGAGAATCAAAATATCCCTATCCTGCATGCTAAGCGAGAAGACCTACATTTGGGGCATTCATAATCCAAGTCAATAGCTTTGATCATAAAAAAGGGAAAATAAAACAAATAAATATATTTTCAGATAGAACTGCGAATACCTAAAATGACAATATCATAGTTAATGATTACCGTCATCCCTACTACCATGATAATTTGACATCAAAGCTAAGTAAAGATGAATCGGACTAATATTGGTTCAGAAGGAACAATTCAAGATTTTAAAATCCTATCATTCTATTTCATTTAGGAGGAAATAATTACTCACAGTTTCACACATCTCACTGTCCAAGCTTAGGATATCAACCTCCTCAGTCTCGTGGATAACCTGGAAAATGGCATTTAGATGACAGGAATTAATTTTTAGATAGGGATTAATACAGTTAAATATGCTTGCCAACTAATGTTTCATCATTGCCATTGAGATTATGTATAATCTACAACAAATAAAATTCATTAGAGGAAGAACAATAACAGAGAACAAACGAAATTTAAAAACATTTTCATCATGAACCTACAATCATCTTGGAGGTAAAGTAACTCACTTGGTCGCCAGCTCTTGACGATTTGGATGGTTCAGTACAATTTGTGCCGGATTCATTAACTGTATCTTCTTCCCTCGAACAACTTACGGTGACATTCTTTTGAGACAATGAAGGTTTTGTTGTTGCAGAGTTGCAAGGGAATGTGGGCTTAGATCTCAAATTTCTACAAGGATCTCTTTCATGCTTATTTTCAGCAGAAAACGTGTTATGTCGTCCTCTAGTCTCAAAGTCGCAATTGGAAGCCTCAACAACCTGGTCTTTATTTTTGTTCATAAGGAAATCATCTGGATTACTGGATTTAGAACTTGACCTGTTGTTTCTAGAGCCACTTGGTTGTATATTAGTGCGAGTGCTGCCATTCTAAAAAATGAAAACGGTTAACAGTAATATTCAGAATATGATGATAAATGAACATCCGGAAATTAGTAAGTTTATACGCACCACAGAAACCTCAGTTTTGAGCCAAGATATCATTTTTTTAGTAAACTTCACATCTGCTCTACTACCAATCAGAGGGTAAGCATTAGCCTGTTAAGAAAATAACAGATCATCATAATGGCAAAAGAGAGAGGAGAACAGATTTCTACCTGCAGCAAGGAAAATATCAGCTCGAGAACTTGCCTCTCTCATTTTGGAAGGACCAATTTTATAGAGTGACGATGGAAGCAGAATTAATCCAGGAGCGTGTGGGAAACCCGTATTATTGGTATTCAGAGAATTTAAGATGCAAATTCCCACTTCTGCTAAAAGATGCAGCTTCTGCAGGGCAGCAAACATGAAAGGAAAAAAAAAATTAAGAGTTGGCATGCGAACAAAACTGTGCCATTAGTGTCTATAAGAGTGCCTGTTTTGTGAAATGCTGAGCAAAATACATTAATTAAACAATGCTGAGTACTTACAGGAGTCATCTGATCATCAATAGCATCCTCCGCCTTCTTGATTGCACTAAAAATACTTCGCAAGTACAATGAAGCATTAGAGTTAAGAGTCACGTCGCTTTGAACTAAATGTTCATTCACTAATGCCTGCACAGTGACGAAGAGTGGACTGCCCAAAGAAAGATTATAGGAAATTAGGAAGTAAGAAATATAAGAACTTTCGGATAATATTTAATCATTACAACTAAGCCTAATTGTCCATCAAATACGAAAGATGACTAAACCACCAAGAGAGAAGCAAACACTACCTCAAAAACTGAGCATATGTCTTTTCATCTCGACAGTCGGGGGCAGGGAAATTAGGGTCATGTGCAAGAACATGGATCAAAAACACAACTAGGTATAGAGGGTGATTAGCTGCTCCTTGCATTGTTGTGATTTCCTGTATTTGAACTCCTTTACTATATTCCCGAACAAATTCTTCCAAATATTTTAACGCCTGAAAATATTGTACCACAAAAGCCACATATATAGTCCAGTAGGAAACTCAAAATAAACAAAATGACAAAACTTCAAACAACATGAACTCACATCGCTGCGCAAATCTTCGAGAGGGTCTAAAGCAACAAATGAGAAGGCACATGCATATCTACCAGGCACAGCATGATTTTTTAACAACTTGTTTATTTTTTGAGCAAATGATCTGCGTATGTCAGGAGAATTTTCCTGGAAGCAGTTAAAGATACCCAAAGTTGGTTACTGAAACATCACTGGTTTTAAGAACCTACTATGAGTATACATGAAATAAGAAAATAGATTATAATGGATATCCAGTGCAAGGTTTTTCAGGAATTCAAACAAATAACCTACTACTCCTGGAAAAGCCCGCATAGGCACAGTGTGAACAACATCTTTCTTCTGTTTTTTTTTTTGACAAGACAGTATGAACAACACTACAGGTAAAATAATGGGTTTGTATTTTCAATTTTGGTAAAACACAATAGGTTGTCCCTGCACTTTGTTGGATTGTTCATCAGCTGCAAATATGAACTCTACCCAAATACCAGAGAAATTCAGAAAAACGGGCACCTAGGACCAGGACTTCTGATATAAGCTTGGAGTAACTATTTCCTGCAGATCCAGTACGACTCTATGAACGCAAACAAGAACATTAAAGGAAATATTCTTTAGACTACAGTCTCTAAAGAGTCCACCATAGAGTCTTGAGTTTAAGAACAAGTTTACCTTAGGTAAACAGAAGAGTTTGAAAAGGGACGGGGAAAAAAGAAACTGAAGAACGTGAAATAGATAAAAAGAACTGATGGGAGTGTCAGTTAGGTAGCCATTAGTGAATTAACATCTAAAAATCAAGGTAAAATAAGATTTAGTCGCTTTTGTTTTTCCAAGAAGTTAGAGTGAGAGTTCTTAGTATGAATTGGAGTACTGAACTAAATGGGAACTGTATTTGTAAATTGAAAGATAAAACATATGTTGCCTTCAACCAGAAAGAGAGGCGAAAACTATCCTAACACCTAATATGAGTAAGAACAATAACCCTTTCCTTTATATATCCAGCCATTTTTTACATTTAGGCTATTTGATTAACATTGTGGCAGCAAAGGAGTCTTCTTAATCCAATATCATCACCTGGGCAATAATATTAAGTGGGATATGTGTTGACCTCAAAGGTGTACTAACCTTAGCCACTAATATTGTTAACCGAAATATCTCTGGCGAAATATGCAAATCCCATTTCCTCGAAAGCCGAAGGACAGACCTGGCAGCAGCTAATCGGATGAAGGCATCATCGTTTTCGCTGAAAACCAAAAAAAAGGTAATGCTTCATTCAAAACACAAAGATAATGCAGATGGAAAGACAATTGCTGTTAGATGAGCTTATTAGTAGTTTCTACCTGGAAGGATCCCATTCTAAGACTTGGAAGTTATGAAATTTTACAAAAGACAAAAAAAATGCAAGGTACAACTCATTAGCTACTTTGAATATCCTCACCATGTGATGCTGCCAGCAGACAATGCACACTGTTGTAGCATCTGCAGAATAACACCCAGCAAAGAACTGATTGGTCGATTAAGAGATGTGTGTTTATGTGGCAAAAAGCTCCTGACAAGTGCTTTTAGCCCAAAAATCTGTAGAACATTTAGCGAACTAACTGAGATATTCAATTTGCCTATAAACAGAACAGAGGGAAAAAGACATAATAATGATCTGATAGTAGAAAAAACACAAAATTCACTTAAATAATCTGATAGATAAGGTGCCATTGTTAAGCTTTGATAAAGCTATAGCATATAGCGTCAGAACACTGACTCTCGCAATTAGAAACCATAGCCCGTGAACATCAACTATCGTGTGTGCAGAACTATAGCCCCACAACAATGCAAGCTTAAGGTCTTGCTTCCTATTCTAATACACACGAAAGAATGGATAGAGTTGATCAACTAGCTTAAGTATTTTGTACTTCACTCGGAACTCTAAAGAAACATGCTTACCTTTAATTTACAAGAACTGCAACAATTTGAAGCCTCATCAAAAATATCAAGATCCTTTGAAGCAGGTACCTAATCACAGAGAGAACCCGAAGTAAAATAGTCAACAGGATTCCTCTCTTCAAGGTCAGGGATAAAGGAGAGAAAAGAATGATAAATATAGTAGAAAATTACATCATTTTGTTGAAATATTTCCTCAAAAATATAATGTGCAATCACTTTTTCTTGGGCTTCAAATGTTGAAACAGAATGTTGTGCCATGCAGCCTAAGGACTGCAACACTGTAGGAACATTCTCTCCATTGCATAGAGAATCCACTAGCGTCTGGTTACAAACAGGAAAACAAAGATGAACATTCAGTTCAATGATAAGAGGAGGCTCAAGCTTCATAAAGAATATCTGACTTGAGAACCGCATAAGATAACTAAATACAAGTATCAAATGTTAAGCTACGGTTAGTAATAACTTTATGTCGCCCTTCTACATCTTCAAGTGCTGTTCTTTCAATCCACTCATTTTGCACTTAATTGTCATTTGCTAACAAAATCATATAAATACTCGAGCAACTTGCAAGTGAAGCAAATCATAATACCACTTAACCAAGATAATATGATGTTAGTGAACAAGTTATTGACCAAGATAATAACATTGACGAAAACTAGGAAGTCTTCAATTGCATAGCCAAAGGAAGAAAAAAAATACAAGAAAAACCTAAACCTACAAAATGATAACAAATTGTAAATTACGCTTTTTCAATTGTATGTAAACCATTACATTGAATAATGTAGAGCTACCAAATATTATGAAAGTGATAAGTAACACTTATCAGCTGGAGAGAAGGAATAGATAATTGACCTTGCAGAGTTTCGAGTATATGTGCTGCTCTGATGAACTAGCTAATGTAGCAATTGCAGAGACAGCAAGTTTAGCTTGCCTACGAGTTCCTTCTAAACATATTTCCTCCAAGGAAGAGTATATATCACTGCATTTACAAAGATCATAAAATTACCTTAACTAATTGCAGTAAGGGGCAGCATGCATAAAATGAAAAACAAAAATCCTTTGCATGAATTTTTTTTATAATAACATGTTGATATACATTAATTCTCTTCAAAATCCATGCTCCAAAAACAAGTGTTTAAAGCAGCAAATTGACTTAAACGACTTACCTGAGTTTAATAGATAGATGATATCCCTCTTTAGCTAACATCTCAACCAGTTGGTCATTAAAAAAAATCTCTCTTTCAAGTAACAGAAGCTGGAACTGCTTCTCTGAACCTCTAAGCAGTGAGGGGAATGCACTGATAATGGTCTAGGTAAGAAATCAAAGAACATGAGCTTTGTGAATGAAAAGGAAAATCTAGAGAGGTGAAGGAGATATGCCTTGATAACGTCGGCAGAACACTAGTAAAGTGCAAATCAAGAATGAGAAGAATGTCTTACCAAAAGAAGCTGCACCTGATAATTCTTTAGGTGCTTTTTTTCAGCTTTATCACCAGAAAGACAATTTAAAATATAGTTGACAGGCTCGGAGCCAAAAATATTGAGAGAGCACTTTTTGGAAAGTAGAAGCAAGAACTCTGAAAGTGCTTTCCGGTCCCCCAGTTCTCTGAAGTATACGCCCTTGAAAAAGGATTTTAAAGCAAATTAGATATTTTTAAGTTGTTCCAAAAAGAGAAAAAGAAAAAGATAGAGCACATGATTTCAAATAATGTATTTTCTTATACAATGTTTTAACGATGCAGCAGCTAAAGTAACAGTTCCCCGAGGAGTCAAAGATGAGACAAACCAAATTATTCGTTTGCCTAGATAAACTGAAAGAGATGTGATGATATCCACAATATCAAAGCAGATACTATTAGCAAGTTGTTATAAGTTATATGCGAACTACAATAGTTATTGACTTGTGTACTATGTTTGAAGAACAAGCAAATAATGGCCCTCGACATCCTGTACTGATTGATGATAGCAGTAGTAGTGAGTCTATAGTTACCAAATCATAACTTCGGAAAAACATAGGAAACATTTATGCGTGCACAATAACACACACAGATACAACAGAAAAAGGGAGATGGGAGTTTATACGATGCTACATTCTAAGAATTTAGGGAAGATGACATAGCAACATTTACATAATTCAGATAGGTCTTGAATACCTTTGTGGCCTCAGAATCAAGTATAGTCCCTTTTCTTAACATCTGCTGTAAGACACTATGTACTCCATTATCTTTCAGTTCTTTAAGTTTCTGAAAACAATCTTTGGCTTTGGCAGGATCAGGAAAGCATGAAGCCATTTTTGCAACCAATGCCTCCATCTTCCTTTCTGCTTCTACACAACAGCTATCCTGCAAGACAATAAACAAGTACAAATGTTTGATGTTTCAAATGAGAACACCTATTAATAGTCCTATGCAAGCATCTTATAACTGACAATAATCAACAACAGCGGACTCACTGCATGAACAAAAATAAACCAAGAGATCGGATTTTCCTGCCTGTTAAGGGAGTATATAGAGTAACTATACAAAATACCTCCAAAATTTCCATCAGGCGCTCTAAAACAATTACTGAGAATATGTCAATGACATCATAAGTGGCAGAAATAAAGCCAAAAAAAAGACAACGATAACCCCGAGCACCTTGAATCATGAAGATTTCAAGCCACAAAAGGGACACCACAGCCAATTTTCTTCCTGTTCTCCGACCCCCGGACAGATAAAGATCCACATCACCACACAATCAGCATAAATGTGGTGAAACAGAAAGAAAATGATGGTTCTACTATCATTGCCAGTATAAACTCTAAATCCACCTTAAATGTAACTCAAAACTCCAAATTGTTAAAGAAGTCAGTGATATTGTATCATTTTGTCAGAACAGGTTTCCCCTAGGGCTATAATTATTCAATCTCCGATTGCATGTTAACAATATAGCAGTATAGGAGTAGGTTGATGGGGGAACGCGAGGCTACAGCCTACATCAATGAGGATAATATTGGTGGAAACTCCAGAGAACATAACTTGTTGGAACAGGTTATGCATGACCTACATTGAGTGGACAAATATGACCAAACCTCAGCCTGAGGCCCTGAATATTTGGGCTGGGGAATACATTTTAGATATTTTCACTGATAATTCTCTATTTGAATTTTGAAGAGCTGCAGAGGATTTTTCTACACATGACAAATCTAGTGAGGCCAATAGCTTCAATCAGTAAAGCCTAGCTGTTTCCCTTTGGAAAAAATAGAAGCAAATCCAGGAAAGAAGTACAGGAAAATCACTGCTGCTGAAATTTATGCTAATTGCTATACCTCGGATATACTCCAGAGATCCAAGTAATCATTAAGCCCATCTCGTAGCCTGAAAGAAAAATTGAACAGTTTTAAAATGAATGGTTAATAACTTGAAATAAAGCAAATCAGCAGATTGATAAGACACCTTCGTTTTATCGATAGAATTGTTCTCAGTGCCTTCAGATGAGGTGGCTTGAAGAGTGAAAACATAAATATCCAATGACTTATTTTTTCCTCTATTGAAAGAGAAAAAGGGAACAAATCAGCTAGCACAAGATCCAGGCTTTGAGGCCTGGAAGTCAAGCAAAACCATAGTATCACATTTCCATGGAAAGGTTTAAATTGATTAGCTTATCTTGATATGTATAGCATACCTGAACTCCTGACAGTCTTTCTCATAACAAAGCATCAATACCTCGCAAGGAATCTCTTCAATATGTTCATTGAGCAAAGTGTTTCCCTCTGTACGCCGCAACGTGTTCCGCTCTGCACGCCTTGTGCAATATTCCTGGTATAGCTCTATCAACTTTTCCAAAGCTTTACGTCTGACTAAAACCTAGATATATGAAGTGAAATTTCATAGGTCATAAGGATAAAAATAAAATCAAAGAGATGAATACCCTTGAAGAAAGTTAACCTTCTTATCACGAAGTCTTTTGGCAGCTTGAGTTATTAAATCTGAGGATGTTAGGTTTAAGTTAATCTTAGATAGTTCACACACCACATTGATTGCTCCAATCCTCACTTTATCATCATTATCTAATAGTCGATCCTGAATGGCAGCTGCTCACCTCACAGATCACACAAATAAATCAAAAATCAGAGTTCGAAAAAGTTAAGCTGAAATATATTTGATGCAGCAATATAACTGCCATTCTGACAGCTTACAGAGAGTTTTAAGTGATTCTTTCCCCGACGGATTAGTCATGTAGAGAGTTTTAGCGCATGAAAGAGCAGCAAGTCTCACTTCAGCTGACTTGTCAGAGAATCTATTCAGCAACTCGATGAAGAGATTGGGATATTCCAGTACAAGATGCGGCCCAGATGCTATGAGCTTTCTAATTAAGTTAAGAGCTTTTATTCGGACATCAACTTGATCAGTCTGCAATTTGCATTTAACTTTTCACGCACCACGTGTAGCCAAAATAGAAATAACTACAAGATAATAGAAATGAAATACAAAAAATGGCTATGAACTGAAGAATGACAATAAGAACAGAATGTAAAAGGCAAAATGCCACTCCAAGACTCGTTTTCGAGCTTGCAATCATGAAAAAGTGGGACGAAGTTCGTAAATTATGAAATTCATCTAGTTAACAAGAATACAGCATTTTTATGACAGAATGAGCACTTAGGAGATTACATACCAATAATTCATGGGTCAGACAAGGTATGACAGAAAGAAGCAACTGAGGAGCAATTCTGTATATTTCAACTATAATCTCATGATAAGATTCTTTAATGACACTGTCAACAGCATCTCTATTCAATATGCATGAAGTCAAGAACTGGGATATACTGTGCTCCATCTTTTCACCAAAATGTTTTATGACAGATTCTGCGAGTCGGAAAGAATCAGGTGCTGCATCCTGAAGAGCACAAGAGAAAGAAAAACATAGTATAAATTACTGGAGTATGAGGAAAAAGCAATGTGCAGAGCAGCCATGATATCAATTTGTACTGCAGAAAATTATATGCTCGTCGCGTTTTAAAACCTACCTTCTTCTCCTTGATGATGTTCTGAAAAATCACATCTAAGAGTGACTGACATGTATTCTTTTCACGAGGATCAGAATCTGCTTCTACTTTCTCCTCCAAAATGCTTACTATTATTGATGACATTGAGTTAATCAAACTTTGAGGATGATTTTCCCTACAAGTAAAATAAAGATGGCAACAAAAACTTTTCCAAGTTATTTCATCGTCCTGGAGAGAGTTGAATAATGAGATTCACTAAAACAATATAGGATAATATGATAGAGACGATGAGATAAATTATTGCCCGCTCATAATTTCCAGAAATTTCCAAAAAATGCATGGTGCCCCTCCTATAAATATTTAATTTATAAGATTTGCGTTTCCTTCTTATTTTAATGTCAGGAATCAGATAATTATGGTGAATCGAAGTATGTCAAATAGTTTATATTCAAAGTCAGAAAATAGGCACAATTGGAACATTAAAAAAAAGGTAAAGACAGAGGGAAGAATGGTAGAGGAAAAGCAAACCTCACAACACTGAAGAAGACTTTAAACATTTTGAAAATCAAATCTTCACATCCAGTGTCTAGCATTACCAAATAAAACCGCAGTTTAGCAACTGTCTCCAACATTTTGGCCCTCTCCGAGAAATATGTGTGTTCAGTGTCAACAAGCTCCCCAAACATGCTTAAGAGAAATCTAAAAATGTCCTGTTAAAAAGATAGAATGAACCGAATATGGACAATCCAGTAAGAAGGTTATACGTCATCCGAGAGTATTAATCACCATGCAACAAAAGTATATGCAAAAACGTGAAACAATATTGCATATACCCTGGAAACAGCATCGCTAAAATCAGGATTTGGTGCGAGGACCCTTAAAACTTCGCAGAGACATCTGCCAACAAGATGCCTAACATCTTTATCTTTATGATCAAGTAGGCCATGCATAACCAGAGAATCACTCAGTGGCTTGACTGAAACTTCTAATGATTTTGACTGTTGTAACTTTCCAAAAGCACTAGCGGCTTGCTGCATTAAACATATTACAACTTATTACCACATAGCAAAAAGCTACAGAAACTTACGTAATCTCACATAATTAGCCAAATAAGCAGCCATAGAGTAGAAGTGTTCGATTAAGTACTCTATTAATTGGATTAAAACAGAGTTTAAGGGGAAAATCAAATGAACTGAAGGAATACACACACTAAAAGTGACCTTCTACAATCCTTAATTTAAGATTATTGCATCAGCATGCAGTATACAAGCATCATATGCTTTGTCCGCCTGTGGTAACAATGGCAACCCAAAACCCAGTAGTATATATAATATTACTATATTTATATTCCTAAGTTAGAGTAAAACCAATCTACACAGTTGCCAGCTTCTTACATGTTCGTGCATGTGTCAAAAAAGTACGTTAACATTCAAATTACCACAGTTCAGATCTACAATAGCAGTACCATTTACAACTAAAACCACATGAAAATAAACTTGAAGAGTCCACTCGCAGGGGTTTGTACAAACACTACACGATCATGAGCACAGATAGCAACTGCACGGCACAATAAGCATCTCAAAATAAACACACATGCACTACTTGTGCACAACCAAAAAAAATATAGGTCATGAATACTTATCAATTTTGTAAACCCTTGTTCAATCAATACACCAACGTGTAATGTAAAAAAATCACGAAGATTTGAATCAATAAACCCCAGTAAAGCACAGTAAACAATCTTTTCGATTTTCTTATTTTTTTCTTCAGGTATCTGTGAGTGCGAATTTTTCAGGATTTCAAGGCGCAGGTGTGGCAAAACAAAGAAAACTAAAGTAGAAGAAACAGTGAAGTAAAATCGATAGAACTAACTATCTATACAAACGGTAAAAAACAAGCAAAGAAACAACAAATTGGGGAAAAAAAACTTAGTAAAAAGAAACGGAAAGAAGAAATCAAAACCCAATTACGTATAGTTATTATACTAGCAGTGAATTTATTTCAAGTTCTGTTTACTTTGAGTAATTTGACGATAATGCTTTTATTTGGGCACGTTTTGTAGGCGGCGAGTTGTTTGCCGATTCGCGCAACCACTTTCTCGGGCACCTCCGTCACTGCCTCCGCCATTTTTTCAGTACGCCTTCGGTGTGGTAGTGGTACTGTGTGCACCTTTTCGCTGTGTGTGTGTGTGAGAGAGAGAAGAGAGAGAGAGAGAGAGTACTGAGGGAGGGGTCTGTTTCTGAGAGTGAAGATTCCCGCTTGAGCAATGAATACTAAGGCTCCGTTTGATTGCACTTATTGAGCCGCTTAATGGGCAAATTGCTGATTCGGTAAGCAGCTTAATGATTCAGGGAGTTTGTTGATGATTTCTGAACGAGTCCAAATGGCTCTTAACCATTCAATTCAAAAATTGGTGCTGATCGAATAAGCCCATGATCTGAATGATATTTGGACATATATATCCTTAAAAAAAATACTCATATATTCCAAGCAATCACCCTTGTTTATTCCACTTGGACGGTAAATTTTCTCCTTCAACCAAAAATCTTCAAATTATTTCAAAATTTCAAATCTTCAAACTATTTTGTTACTTGTAGCTATTTTATTTGAGAACGTTACTTTATTTTTTTTATTTGTTCAGCATTTATATTTCAAATTATATTATAATTATGTTAAATACTTGAAATTTAATACACGTGTTTGATGTCCACTAAATTTTTATAGTTTAGTAATTAAGTTAATCATGCAAAATTTTTTTTTTATTAATATATATACATATACGTGGCACATAATTTAATTAACAAAATATTTTAGCATTTCATCAAGGTTACAAAAGTAAAATCACATTATTCAGACATTACAGATCATCAGCTAACAAACGAGCTTAATAGTTTAATATTCAGTACTCAGACACAACTCTTAGCTATTCAGATATATATTCAGCATTCAGCATTCAGTGCTTAATCCTATCAAACACAGCCTAAATGTCAGAGGCGGTTAAATGAAAATTTGAAGGGCATACCCGGAAATTACTTATTTTCTGCTGCAAGGGCGTGTTTGGTACGATAATTATAAAAGGGTATATAGCACTTAAACCCCTGTGGTTACAAGTTTTTGCAGATGACCCCCTTGTGCTTTTATATTCTTTTTCATTTTTGTAGATAACCCCCTTGAAGTTTGACACACGCGGTTAAGTTTGACGGAAAAACTAATAGAAGTTACCCTATAAATCAGGGGGTTAAGTGTTATTTACATGCATTGGGATGCACCAATAGGGCGATTAATTATTCTCTGTATTGGACTGTTGAAGAGGCGTAAATCACATGCTCACGTATAATTCATTAAGTTATAGATCAATTCCATTAACATAATGGTAAAAGCCCGTTAAGATAAAATCAACAAATAATTATAAGGTAAAATGATCCTGTCAGAAATCAACAAAGCCTTTTATAGGAGGCCCAACATCATAAGCCCATGGTCACTGGCCCAAAACGGGCCCGACTGAGAAAAAACTCGAGGCAATGTTTGGAACCGTTTTGGATCTTATTTTGAGGCTTAATTCCACTATGCACCCCTGAAATACAGCTTTTTTGCACTTTGCACCCTTGAAAAATAATTATAGCACTTTGCACCCTCGAAACACAATAAATCATGCATAATGCACCCTGAATGATTTTTTAAAGCTAATGAAGGTAATTTAATATTTTTAGTGGTATTTTTTTGGAGTTAAATGTCAAATCAATTTTTTTTTATTCATCCATCATTTCTAAATTATAAAGTGCAAAAATAAAAACATAGTTAACCAACATATTAAATTATTATTTTTTTCACAAAGAAATATTTACCAAAAAAAAAAGAACAAAAAATATCCTTCAGCTATTTATGTGTCAAAGTATTTGTAAATTATATTTTCTTCCAAATATTTCTACTAAATATTTTCACTAACTACAATATACAAATCCACCAATCGAATAACTTAGTGAATTTTGTTTTTGTTTTTTTGTTTTTTTTAAGAAAATATAGTTTTTTCAGTAATTCTTTGTCATTTTTGTTTTTTCGGATTTCATATGCTCGAAATTATGTTGGGGTGGAAGGAAATAATAATTTAATTTGTTATTTGCATCCTGGAAAAAAAACAATAAAAAAATAAATTACCCTCATTAAGTATTAAATATTCAATTCAAGGTGCATTGTGAATGATTTATTGTGTTTCGAGGGTGCAAAATGCTATTAATTTGTTTCAAGGGTGCAAAGTGCTAAAATGCCATATTTCAGGGGTGCAAAGTGGGATTAAGCCTTATTTTGATTCCAGACACAATCTAACGGTTCTTAAAAGCGTCGTTTTAAATGACGCTTTATTGTATTTATGAAATTAATTATAAAATCACCCCAGTTTTAAAAAAAAAATCCCGAAATATTGTAAAAAAATAAATGCCCCTCACCAAACAACCCCTAAGAACCCGAGGTCGAACTGAATCGGAGCGTGGCGAAATGGAGCGAGTGGTGAGCGCACTGAACCGGGCGGCGAACAGCAACGCCGTGGTCAACACAATTTTGCTCGGCGCATTCGGCGCTCTGGCGGCGAGATCGATGTTTCAGGAGCGAACAATCGAGGCAATGGAGGCGGAGAAGGATTCGCTGCTCAAAACAAACAAAGCTATCAAAAGCACCATTTGGGAATGGAAGCAGAAACTCTACGCAGAGGCGGAAGCCAATCCCCACGAAACCCTAGTCCCCCTCTCCACCCTCAAATCTATCTACGGCGAAGTTGTCACCGACCCCACGCCCCCTGCCCTTTCTGGTAATTTCACTCTCCACCTTGTTTATCTGTTCATGCATTGCTGTGTTGTGAGTTCTGCATTAAGAGTGGTACCTTGTTCGTGACATGAGCATTTTGTGTTGAAACATTGCAAATTAGATTATATTTATATATGCACTTAATTTTGGATTACAATTGCACATTTCAATGTCCACTTGTTTCGGTTTTTTTCGAGCTGTAGAAATTTCATCAATTTTTAGTTTGAAAGCATCTTGTATGTAAACTCAATTTTCTGTATATGACTTGATAGTGATGAAATTTTGTATGATTTATGTTGTTTTTTACGCGCTGGGAACGTAATTGAGTTTTCCTTGCACTTGAATGAACTGGGCTTGGAGTTTTTTGCCTTTCATAGTCGAACCAGAACGCGGTGAACCTATTTTTATTACAAACATTTGATCGTTATACCTTCAACGTAAGTCTAGTGCTTAATATGTGACGTGAAGAGTTCAGTTATGTCATTATAAACCGGTAGTGACAAATTCAACTCTCAAGCTTCTTGTTGCTTGGAGTTGTTGATATTCGATCGTAAGCCGACAAAATCTATGTGTTTCTCCCCAGATCTTGTTACGGATTGTTTGCAACTTTTTCCATGAACTTCGGTATCTAAAACTAGCCATCTAAAAGTTAATGGCAACTCTACTGAATTTGTTTTGGCAGCTGGCACACGACTACACGTTTTTCAGATAATATGTGTTTTGATGGTTTATGCTTTACTTCCGTTTCCACCCGTAAGGTTATTATGTGGTTATCCATGCTAGTGGATTACTTGGTTAACGTGTTATGGTTTAAATACATTTTCATCATTGTGTGTTTTCTTGCTATAATTTATTTACTGGCAAAGAAAAACGTGGGCCACCGTAAGCATTTTCTTTTCAAACATTCATCGCACTTCTTTCTGCATATGCAGCCACAGATGATAAACAAGAAGGAAAATCTCCGGCACCAAAGATCATGATCTAGTAGGTATGTTGTAATCCACAAAAAAACAAGTTTTGTTTTCGACCAAACAAAGATGGCATTGGCTTCCTAAATATGCATAATGCATGCGATCACCCTCTCGTTTTTTGTGAAACAATTTTCGAAACTGGTGTAATGTTACTATTAGAAATTTTATCCAGGGGAATTGATTACTATTTTATCTTGGCTTTCACACTGAACATCCCAAAATTCTGTCACTCGACATAAAGAATAACACTCCAGCAGAATTTATGGCTTATACTCTTATAAGTTATATCTCATTTCAGGGTTTTGAATGTTTCGATTCAATGGGCCGATCAACCAGTCAGTTTCTTATGAATCGGGCTAATGATTTTTATTTTTTTCTATGAACCAAGTCGTCTGGTATATGACCACTTCATTGTTCATTTTTCTCTTAAAGTTGACATTCACTTGTCTGTTTAAATCTATTGTCCATGTGCTTATGTGCATTTATTTATGAGCATATAAAGTATGTGATTCATTAAAGTACTGCAAGTGCTGCTTGTGTACTAAATCGTGCTTTTCGATCGTCACACGTTATTCGCAACTAGGTTCGCAACAAGTCTAAAATACAACAAAATTTTTGCACCTGTGTGGTAATATCATGATAGTGGTTTACTTTGACTCCCAAAAAAGTTTGTAATTTGTTTTTTATTTTTTATTTTTATTTTATTTTTAATGGAAGTGATGATGAATGAATGTATAATTGATTAGCTTCATAAATAGCCTATTGTGTTTTCTATACTTTATGATGGTTTAATTTATAAATAGAAAAATATTAATGTCTTTATTGACCTAGTCCACAATTTAAATGTACGTTGACCTAAATATACTTGGTATTTTACATTGAATTGAACAGGTATTTTGCAGCAAGTATCTGACCAATATTGACCCTTCAAACTGTTTTTTTTTAAATTAATTAATTAATTTATTATATTTTTTTAAGGACCCTTCAAACTTTGCTTAGTTCTTCATGGTTTCGATTTCGGTTTCGTTTTAAATCATAATTGGAATTATAGTACTAATTCTAAAAATAAGACGTAACAATTTATTAGATGTAAGAGTTTATCAGTTGTTTAAAATAAATTTAATTAAACAAACCATAAATCATAATTGGAATTAGAGTACTAATTAGAGCCATTAACTTTGCATTCCAACAAGAATAATCACTTGAATTGTGTAATCACTTATTCCTTTTCTATTGAATAGTTACCTATTTTTTGTCCTTAAGCCAAAAACATTATTATTAAGTTTGAAAAAAAAAATATTATAAATTCAATTTTAATTTGATACCATACCACCCCCAATTAGGCGACCTACTAATTAATTATACCACCCAAATTACACCCCTACCAAGACGCATTTCCACCTAAACTGCGTGCACTGTGTGTGTGTGTGTTTTGTGTGTGTGAGAACGTGGCTGTACAAATATAGAGAGAGAGAAGAGAGAGAGAGAGAGGAGAGAGAGAGAGAGAGAGTATTGAACGCATGAAGGCAGTGCGAAATAAAAACTTAGTAACAAAAATCAAAATAAGCAAAATTATGGCTCTTTCCCTTCCGCAGCCGTTACGTCACGACTGAAACTCATATCAGCTCTCTCTCTCTCTATATATTTTTTTTAATTTCAGTTTCACTAAATTCCATCTGGGTTTTTCTTTTTATAGATTGTTTGATCTGTTTTCGTGGATTTTATTACCCAATTTCTGGGTAAAAGATTGAATTTTTATTTAATTGAAAAAATTGATCTGGGGTGGTGAAAAATAAAAAAATGATGGAGGAGAGTAGGTTGTGTCAGTGGAGTGTAATTCGATCTGTATTGGCTATCTTCCAATGGTGGGCTTTCAATGTCACTGTTATCATCATGAACAAATGGATCTTTCAGGTTTTAATTTATATATGTAGTTTTTTTTTTACATGCACTGCTTTTTTCCTCGATTTTAATTCCTTTTCCAGTCAATTTTGTGTTTGGTGTTTTCTTTCCCAGAATTTTGAATATGTTGATATGTAATTTGAAATGGGTGTTTTTTGGAGCTTGTATAGTAATTTTTTTGTTGGAAGCATTGCTTTAGTTTGATTTTAGATTATGTATGTATACATGTTTTTCTGTATAATGATTGTTTTCGAATATTTGAATCGAACTTCTATAATCTTTCTGAAGTAAGCACTGCAGATTATATAATTTTTTTTTTAATTTTTACGTTTCGATGTTGTATAAATGTGAATTGAGAATAAGTGATCCATGGACGATAATTGAGAAGTGATGTCTTTGCTTTACCTTATTAAATGCATTTCGTCGGGGGTGAGAATTCAGCAATTGATATTGATTTCAACTTTCTTCGAGTATTGATGAATTGTATATGGTAATTTCAGTTGGATTGTGATTTATGCGAGGATTGACTATGTAACATTATTTTATGAACTATTGATTACAAAATATTCCCTTTTCTCTTTACAGAAACTGGACTTCAAGTTTCCATTATCAGTGTCGTGTATTCATTTCATTTCTTCGTCGATCGGTGCATACATGGTTATAAAAGTTCTGAAGCTTAAGCCTCTAATTCAAGTTGACTCCGAAGATCGATGGAGGAGAATATTCCCCATGTCGTTTATATTTTGTATAAACATAGTTTTGGGGAATGTGAGCCTGCGGTATATTCCAGTTTCGTTCATGCAAACCATCAAATCTTTCACCCCTGCAACAACAGGTTAGATAGTTTTGATTAAAATTGGGGATAAATATAATGATTCTGATTCTTGCCTTTAAAAATTATTAAAAAACAACTACAATTAAACCTCTATAAATTAATACAGTCGGGACCAGGGAAATTCTATTACTTTAGCGAATTATTAAATTATCGAGTTAACAATTTAACACGTATTCACCTGAGTCGGGACCGGGAGAAACTATTATTTAATCGAGGTTATTATTTTATCGAGGTTCTACTGTAGTTTACTTTTCGTTGGTTTCGAAACAGTTATCTTGCAGTGGCTAATCTGGAAAAAATACTTCGACTGGCGAATTTGGGCTTCTCTGATTCCGATTGTTGGAGGGATTCTTCTCACTTCAGTCACAGAACTCAGTTTCAACATGTTTGGATTTTGTGCTGCTTTATTCGGCTGTGTCGCTACTTCTACTAAAACCATTCTCGCAGAATCTCTGTTGCATGGATACAAATTCGACAGGTAACATTCCCTTTTATTACAACTCATTCTCGAGCCCATTTTTAGTCGTTCTTTAGTAGGTCAAAAAATTTGTTCCAAGAAATGTTTGATAGTGTATTAGCATGCGAATTCTTGATGCTCGTTTTCCATTTTTTGCTTCGGTTTTTGATTGATCTTTCTTATTGTGTCAACTAGTAGTGAATGAGCTAATGTGTGGGTTTTGAGCTGACTGCAGTATAAACACAGTATACTACATGGCACCATTTGCAACGATGATCTTGGCAATACCAGCCTTGCTTCTAGAAGGTTCCGGAGTTTGGGAATGGCTTCACACATGCCCCTCACTTTTCTCATCACTCGTTATAATTTTCGGGTCCGGAGTTTTAGCCTTTTGCCTCAACTTCTCCATCTTTTACGTCATTCACTCCACCACCGCTGTCACCTTCAATGTTGCCGGAAATCTTAAGGTTCGAATTCTCAGTCCCATTTTTATTTTCATCTTGAACTTTTTTGCGTACTATGCAAGGTTTCGATGAAATCTGATATATCTCTCTCTATATATATGTATATATATTATTTTTTCGTTATCTTAGGTTGCAGTTGCTGTTACATGTTCATGGCTGATATTTCGAAACCCGATTTCAATGATGAATGCCGTTGGATGTTCTATTACACTCGTCGGATGTACTTTCTATGGATATGTGAGGCATATGCTTTCGAATCAATCACCCGGTACACCTCGTACGCCTCGTACTCCGAGAGGAAAAAGCGAGCTGATCCCATTAATTAACGAGAAATTAGACGATAAAGTCTGACTAAAGGCGTAATCTTTGCGATTACTGTAGAAAGTAGTTTTTTTTTTCTCTTCATTGAATACCTATCAAGATTTCACCTTTATCAAATATACATGACACCCTTTTCTTCGTTTAACAGATGACGATCGATCATTAACATATTTATTATTGTACGAAGAGGTGAATGTAAGAACTTTTCAGGTTGTTCTAATAGCAATATATATATATATTCGAGTATTTGATGCTTGTACAGATGATTTCAGAAATCTAGTTTGTTCTGAAATTAAAAGGTTAGAGATTATTACAGAGCAACGTAGACGACGATGACGACGAAGGAAATCGAGATACGTACACGCGAATTGAATTATTCTACAGATTATTTAGAAAGAAAAAAAAAACAGGAAAAATTGAATCTTTAAGCCAAGAGCCAGAAATTCTTGTGCCATCTGGTGCTGATAAGGTAACCACTGACACCATTGCTCTGTTTTCGAACTCCGATTGTTAAGCATTCCAAGCAGTTGATGCATTGCTCCACAAATTCCTCTGTGCTGCTCTTCAGACACAAGCTGCACATGTTGATTTGTAAGAATTTGTTTTAGTAAATAAATTTGATTTTTGCAGGTATGAAAAATTTGGAGAAGAAAAATGAAAAAAAGCTGACCAATTGAGAAATGAAGAGGGCTTTTTTTGGCCTAAGACAAGAACAGAAACATCAAGCTTCTTCACTTGGCTTATCACTGTAGCCATTTTTGGTCCTTGGATAACCAGTGCTTCCACTTCAACCTGACCACAACCAACCCAAAATTTAAAAATATATATATAAATAATAATAAATAAATAATCCCATGAACCAAAGAAAAGAATACACTGCTCTAGACTAAGATTCTTGATAAAAGTAAAAAGAATCTTGGACAGAGATGACAAGAAAGTGAAAAGGGCCTGGCTAAAGAAATCACCAAAGGTATGATTTTTTTTTTTTTTTATAATAAAAACTTCAAGAAAAAAAATGGCTAGATCTCTGTTATTACAAACTTTCAAGAACTAAAAATGAAGAATCTTTGTTCATCAACACTATTAATTTCATTAACAATGAAATTGCAAGAAACAAAAATCAAGAAACCAACTTCCTCCTAGTACTACTGGTAATAATAATATTATTATTATTTAAAAAAAAAAAATTAAAAAAAGATTACCTCTGGTTTACAGGCCTTGCAGAGAGAGCCAAGTGAGGTGGCAAGTTGAGGAGAGAGAGAGTTTTCAGAAGAAGAAGAAGAAGAAACAATGTGAAGAAGAGTGAGAATATCACCCTTGTTAGTAACATGAGTTAGAGCCCACATCATTGCGTGTTTACTGTGTGTTTTTTCATCAACTACCACCATTACTCTCTTCTTCTTCATCACAAACATTCCATTTTCACCCCCACCCCCATTGTACATACCCTCCATTTCCTTCAAACTCGCCCCCCACCCCCCACCCCCACCCCCACCCCCACCCCATCTCTTTGATGTTGATTTCCATCCTTCTTTGCTACTTAGCTGCCTCAGAAATGAATCTGGACTTGGCATTTTTCTTTTTCTCTTGCCCTTCTCACCTTTTGCTTACTTACTACTATTTATCAATGCATGTATGTATGTACTAATGTACTATATTTTCTTCTATGTTGACTGTTTAGTTAGTGTATATCTTTAATTTTGTCACACACTCTGTGTGTGTGTTTTTTTTCTTGGAAAAAAAAAATGAGGAAAGATGGGAAGAGGTTATGGGATGATATAAAGATGAAACCTTTTTTAATTGTTTTATCTATTTTTTTTATTATTTATTTATTTAAGTGTTTATCTTTTTCATTTTTTTTTTAATTTGGTTAAGTTCAAGAGAATCTCAGACTGTATAATTTAATTACATTTTAGCCAAAAATTATGAACATTTAATTCATTGTTGTGAGATGAGATCTAAGGAGGTGGAGTGGTGGACCAACCTTTAATAATTGTTTTTTCTGCATTTACTTGTACTTTAATTATAATTAATTTATTTATTAATTGATTTCTGAAAGGAGTAGGAATTGATGATGATATGAGAGGATTGGAGTTGAGTGTGGCTTTTTCTTATCACCATTTTCTATTATTGGTATTTCTTCCTGTTCAATATTATTTACTTCAGCAGGTAAATGCATCTTTCGTGACACTCAATTTTTACAACTGCCCCTAATAATTGAATTCCTCACTTTCTAGTCTAAATAATAATAATTAAAAATTAAATAAATAGCTCCCATCTAAATCATTTGTGCCTAGTACTTCTAGTAAGAAAATCTATAAATACTTTTTAAGGCTAATTACGGCCGACCCCTTGATGTATAATTAAATTACTAAAAAGTCCTTCATTTTGGGTAATTACAATCATCCTTCTCAACTATAAATTTTTGCACGTTCATCTTTGCAGTGTCAAATTTTATGGAATTTTCTCCAGTTTGTAGCTCCACATTTTGAAGCAAGATGATCATACAATGTACTTGGCTTGTAAATATGAAATTGTGATGCATCAGGGACCGCATTTTTGCAAAAACAAAACGAGTATAAACTAGATAACATTCCACATAATCCAGAAGATTGTGTAGAATTTGACACCATAAGAATGGACATATAAGAAAATTCATAATTGAGTGGTAGTTATAATTATCCAAACATGACGATTTTCGTAATTGAGCTTATCTTAGAAGTGACGGTGATTTACTAATTTACCCATACTTATCATTGTGTATAGTAGCAAATATCAACCATAAGTTGGCAGCCAACCAGCGAAAAATGAAGAAAAGAAAATGTTATTATCTGAGATTTGATTTCAATATTTTATTTTTTGTGTGTATTTTAACAATTTCTATTTATTTAAAATTAGTTTTAAAAAACAATTAATTGTTCTAAAAAACCCAAAAGTAGAAATATAGTAATAAATATTCAAGGGGTAGTATTGTAACTTTACTGGGCCTAGAGTACAGAAATTCATGGCTAGTCATGATTCACAAGCCACAACGACAATGAAAATGAAAACTGCATCGATTGCAGAGATAAAAATAAAATTTAAGAGGGAAATGTCAGAAATGGGCCCCACCTCAGTCAATAGTAAAAAAGTCGTACCTTCAAATTATTGCCCTCCCGTTTAATTCGCTGAACTCTGTAGCTGTAGCTCATTCTTCTTAGCTCTCAATACTCTTCCTTTGACCCTTTTGCCCTCCAATTATTTAGAATTCCAAGTGACACGTCATAAACTAATTTAGTAAAATAATATTAAAAATGTTTGTTACATGAAATGCAGATTTCCAGGGTCAAATGTGGAACATTTTCTTGATAATAGTATTAAATTTGGCTTATTATGTGGAAAAAAAACCCAAATAATCTTTTATTTATTTATTTAAGCCCCACTGGTAATACTCAGACATTAGTCGGTTTCATATTCCTCGGGAATACCCCCATGAATTATAGCATTTTAAAACATATTTTTCCAAACAATCATTGGTCTAAAATTTCAAATTTATGAACGTGAGTTAGAGCTAGAGACGAATTAGTGTTCACCACCAACTTACTTGTTATTGAAAGAGATGAATACAAGTGATTGGGGAATATTGGATTTTGGGCCCAAATTTAGTCAGCCCATCAATTTCTCTTCTGAAGTGGGGCCCAATAAATAAATCAGTTCAACATTACAAAAAGCCCAAGTCTCGGTCCCAATTTTAGAACTCTCTAGATCTTCAATTCAGACCGTTGATTCGTAACTTTTGATCCGGTCCACCTTCGTCTCTCTCTTGCCCTAATTTCTGATCTTTGTCTCAATCCCCTAATCTCAGCTCCCATAGGTAATCTTTGTAATAGATTAGGTATTGTGTTATTCTCTTCTTTCTATCTTCGAGCTCAAGTGGATGCCGAACAAAGAAAAATACACTGAGAGCTAGAAAATTCAAAATTATCTGAATTCAATTAGTGACCTAATCTTATGCACAAGCAGAATAAGTATCCAATCAAATTCAATGGATGTAGGTCCAGTATATACCATTTAAATTAAGGGCGAAAAAAAAAAAAAGAATAACCAAATATTTCAATTTTCTTTAAATACTATATCTTTTTAAGACTATTTTCGAGTGTATGATTCGAATAACAAGATACAATTCCTCTAGATTTACAGTTGACATAAATGTGAATTTACACTCTAAAATTGCTACTCGTACCTATTAGTTTATTACTTCCAATCTTTCAGCCTGAGGCATACAAAGATCTGTCACAAGAAGCCATGGTTAATTGACAATATGCATGATGAGTGGTCAAGAATTACTGGTTCCCAATCCTAACTTAAGAGAGAAACCGAATTAGGATTATGAGTTAAATATGTCAACCATGTTAAATTTTCGTTGATTCAGATAATTTATCTGAAACTTCCATCTCTAAGAAGAGGAGCTTTTCGGGTAGCTATTGTATCGACCCAGCAAAGATATTTCTTCTGGTGACATTGACAGCGAACCAGAACTCAGATAATGTCTTGGAAGACGTAATCTGTGGTAAATTACGGGTGTTACTAGAATATCTATAACCGCCAATAAAATCCAACATCACCAATTTCTAAATTGAAGAAAATAAACTTTGCACATACCTTCTTTGCTTTCTTGTGTTGTCAATGCACCCAGATAAACGGGAGGCTTCATATCTTGAAATCTGGCCCAATGTTGAGGCGTACTCATGGAATGCACCGCCCATTGCTGCCGAGTACGATTTTGAAGGGACTATAGACTGAATAATATTGCCAAGACACGAGTCTGATCTGCTGCTTCTCAGAAAGAAGAGAGAATACAATTAGTTGTATCAAGGAATAATGATTGCTGGAAAAAACGGCAACTAGTTATAACTCAAGCTTGTTTTAGTAATTTACTTTCAGGATAGGAAATGGATTAAATCTCGTACCTTGTTAGAAGATTGAAAGTTTTGATTGTTTTCATATTGGATCCATCAATCTCTTTTTGATCTTGACAAGCCAGCTTTCCCAATGCAACTGAGCTTGCTGAGAATGATAACATTTCGGAGCCCAAATCCAAGGTGTTTGTGGACCCCACAACTGACCCTAACGAAGCAATTTCCTTAGCGTAGAAGCACATTCCATGCTGAGCAAGAATGGATGACATCTCCAACTGATTATCATAATAACTATAGGAATGCATTCTCTCACTAAGAATAGTTGATGACCCCAAAGAATCCTGTGGGATTAAAAAACTACATTCACTACACAAATCACAATCATAAATAAGCAGTATCCAATTGGGGGTGGAGTACTTACAGAGACTAGCTCTTGGCAGTCTTTGAGCAACAAATCAGCGTCCGAGATTAAATTACTCATTCCATGAGTAAGTTTCAAAGCTTGACAAGCAGTTTTCTCTTCCTCACTGACGTATTTCCTTAAATTATTGCATCGACCGCGTAACTTTTTCCATGTCTCTTTCACAAAGTCAGTCACCTGTTCAGCTTCGGATTTGTCGAAGGATTTCAAACTCCTCATGAAATCCACACGACTACACTCATCCAACAGTTGATACCCTCTCGGAACATGTGCCTCGGATTTTGAAAGAGAGTCTCCTACCTCCTCTTCATAGTCACACAATGTATTAGTGTCGGAATTGTGTCCTAGTGTTTCCTGCTCTTTCCGCAATAAACGAAAAGGTGCGGTGGATTGGGAACCAAAATCAGTTATTGGGTCTTGGATTTGGAGTACAGAATTAGCTCCATCTGCGTTAACAAAATGGCCATATGACACTGTAATGGAATATAAATCTTCTTCATGGATAACCTCTGTCTCAGGTACAAATGACGATTCTGGCACAGATGAGATGTCAGGTGATCGACATGTGTCCTCTATAATAGAGCAATCAATTCTTCCCTCGAGATTAAAGCGAGCTTCTTCCAACCTGTCTACTTCAGAATGAAAGATTGGCACACTAGGAATTTGGTCTATTTTGGTAGGTAAAAACTGAGGGATTGGCATTTCTTCCATATTAAATACTTCAGCATTAACATCTCCTCCAGCTGAAACTAGGGGAATACTTCTACACGAGAACTCGTCTTCCGAATCAGAAGATAGAACTGTATTATTTTTTCTCCGACTACTTTGCCGAGCAAATGCAATTGGGGAGTTAGAAAAATCGAAGAGTTCGATATTGGACTCAAACTGTGCACACTCATCATCATCAAGAAGTGAGCCTTGCAAGCGTAACATAGCCGTTTTTTTCACTTCAATAGAGTCTGGTTCAGCATCCTGCATATGGATATTTGCTGTCGTATAATCATTTAGGTCCTCAACCATATTCGTGTCTATTAAGCCATAGTTTTCTTCTGTTAAAGCCAAAGACTTAACAACCTCCTCTGCCACAAGCTCAGACAGCTGTGAAGGGTAACCCCATTCTATTAATTTTGGTAGGATAGAATGCCCTGCATCAAGATCGAATAGTACTGGCCAATATGTTGGATGCGGTTCATTACCTGAACAAAGTGCAACAATATCCTTAATGAATAAATAAAGATCACAGATGATGAGTGAATTCAAACAAAAACAGTAGCAAAATGAAAACTAAGCAATTATAAGTGCACTCTGCAGGTGTATGATGAGGCAATAAAAGAATTCAAACAGAAAAAGGAAAGATATATGTATCCTTTTCTTGAATACATGTCAATCAAGTATACACAAATGAGGATACACAGCTATGTTTTTGTTTTCTTGTGCCGAGTAAGTTTTACAGGGGGAAAGAGACTTCTTTCAAATTTTCAGGAAACCCATGGAAGAGTCCTGCGATCTTGTATATATTAAAATGCTTACAAAGATTGCAAACACGTATCAGACTTCAAATTTCTTAGGCCTTTTTTCATCCCTGTATTTCTGCCATATATGACTCCTTGGATCGTTACCAACAAGTAACAAGCAACAACAATTAGAATGATAAATTACCTCTACCGAGAGTTTGACCCTGGAACCAAAACTGGAGAAGCATGATGGTTTTGCGAATGTCTCCTTGACAATAATCAACAAATCTTTCTACCAAGCAAGGATGGATGCTAGCTTTTTCTGCATCACAAATCTAGAAGGGTATTATAATATTGCCTTATAAACAGAGAGCTGAATGATAATCTGATAAAAGATTCACCAAGAACTATTACCATATAGACAAGTCTAAGGAGCTCCTCTACTGACGGGACGGAAAAACATAACTGAAACCTGTCCAAATTCTTAGGGAGGACAGGATTGTCACCTAAGAATTATTTACAGAAGTTAGTCGGCAAGTAAGAATATTGCTGAGGCTCACAAATATAAGCAATAGAACTTCTTACTATTGCTTGTCAATATCATGGGCCTTTTAGCAATCTGCGCCAACTGTTGTATGGTTGTAATAAAACCGTGATCTTCGTAGAGAGTAGCATCCACATCTTCAAAGAGTATCAATGTTTTAATCCCATCCTGACAGTTGCCAGTTCTGTTGTACCCAGCAACTGATATTATCGGGCATGAACCAGTATCTTGAGAATCCTCCTTATCTGGAAAGTGTGTTAGATCAATTACTTCACTGTCACAGCAACCCACCTCTTCGTTAACCGTCTTATAGAACTTTGGTTGCACTTTGCTGTCTGAATTTGTTGCATTTTCTACTGTGCTGCAACAAAAATAGGCATTTGATATATGTTAGTGATAGTCACAAGTACACATGCCTTCAGCCTGTTGAAGTTTTTAAGTAAATCAAACTGACCAAAAAAAATAAAAATAGAATCATATCCTAGATACTTCCATGTGCAGTATTCAAACTAGAAGGCCAAACAAATATATAATGTGCCACACCTTGAAATAAAACAATAAACACTAAAATTTTCATGGCAATATATGGATACTTGTAAAAACTGAATCAAATATACCCTAATTTTCCGAGTTTGTGCAGTAATGTACGAATAGTGCTAGAGTTTCATACATATTATTATTTTTTCTATCCTTCCTTTGAATTGGTTCTCATTTTTTATTATATCGGATGCAATCCTAATTAGTAAAGCAGCTCATTCATTCAGTAGAAAGAAAAATCATGCAATTTCTTTGGTAGACTGGCTTTTAAGTAAAACCAACAGTTAATTTAGACAAACCGCTGCCAATGAGATTCCACAGCCTCGCCAAATTTTTGCTTTACTAGAGCTCCATTACGCCAATCTGATGAATTTATCTAGAAAACAAGAACAAAAGTCAGATATGTTATATGAATCAGAGCAAGTCTCAACAGCATGTATCCACGTCATCGTTGCACATGGATAGTGGGGCAAATTAGAACATATGAAGATAATAATAATTCTTCTAAATAAACCAGAAGATTTTTAATAAACAATAGTAAATGAAAAAATATGGGCATGAGTTTGTATAAGATGAAACTTTAGCTAATTTTTTTCGACTATACAAAATACCTCGATAATCTGAAACCCTTGATCTCTCGCACAAGCATAGATGGAAGCAGATTTCCCACTCTGCAATCACAAACACTTCCAATCACCAACTCTAGACAATAAAACAGAGCATCAAATACTTCCTACGCAGATATACTAGATGTTTTGTTAATTTAGAGCCAGAAAGCGAAGATATGCACTATATACCCCAACTGGCCCAGTAACTAAGAGAACATTTTTCAAGCTTTCTTCACCATTGTTGGTATCAGAGTCACTCTGCTGATAATCATGATCGACATCTTGCACAATAGAATTATCTTCATCCATGTAACATCTAGTAGTAAGAGATCCCCTTTTGTGCCAAAGATGAAGCCATTCACTTAAATATTTTACTGATTCAGCATTTCCACATACCTGAAGATAATCAAACAAACAACTGTATAAACAAAAAGAAAAGCTTAACGATGGAGAAAAGAAAGGAAAATGTTAAGAGCCATGTCATTAGATTATAAAGAAGCATATAGTATCCCTCCACGATGTCAAAAAGACCAATCTAATCAGACAGCATACCCAGTAATACTCACCTAAATTGGAGGAACCTTCATTTGGCAATTAAAGAAAGATATGAAACTGTAGGAACGGTTTGACTGAATTAAAGCAGCAGACATGCATATCAGAACTCAATTTTGAAATATTACTTAGACATCAACCCTAGATCACCCTATTCTCAAAGTATTCTTCAGACACAATATATATCATTAGAGGAACGTTCCTTTGACAAAAAAAATAAAAAATAATTAAGAAAATAATTCAACAAGATGATACTGCAGAAATGATTAACATGCATGTAATAACTCACTATTGAGGAGTTCTTTAGGTATCAAACCTAGGTATTCCTCATACACTATATATTTCTAGATAGTATGATATTGGGTAATCAGCATAGAAGAGGGAACTTGTCTAACACCATATGGCAGATATTTCACCTGCTTGGCATTCTGAGGCTGGTAGTTGTCTGTCCATAGGTAATTTACAGGCTGATTCTGACAAGTGTGGTAATGAGACATGATCCTGGATTGCAACAGCATAAATGAAAAAAATTCAGATATTACTTCTGTTATGAAAACCACTGTAACTCTCAAGTGTGAAGAAGCATTTCACCAGGTATTGGGAATTAATATTTGATATAATTTAGGAACAAAAAAATAAAGAGAAAATATTCAATCGCAGAAAATGAAAATTGGAAGTTCGAGTGGAACATGTAGGCAATCATTGAAGGAAGAAACATTTTTTTTGAAAAATCAAGTATAACTGTTCTTACTTGAAGGATGAAAGTTACAACTAAAACTGAAATTCAATTTATGACATATTCAATATCTCAACTAAAAACCAGGAACGGAGTCCAAATTATGTTCAGAACAAAAACATTTTAAAGGTACTTACTTAGACACTGTCCATGAGTAATTATTAATTGTTTTCTCAAAAAAGAGCATCGATGATATAGATGTCAATGAGTCAAATTACTTAATATGCGCATAATATGATTTTACCTTTCCTCAAGAAGCCTGTCCTGGGACTCAGGTTCTAAGTTTCCACAAGGCATTCCATCAACGAAGTCAGATTTTTCCAGTTTATGGTCCTGAGAATGTTGAAGATCAGGACTTCTTGCAATAACTATGCATATGAAAAATGAAATATAGGCACACGCCTGATTTACGTAATAGCATAGTACATTCCTTTTATTCAATATGACATGCATCTTCTCGAAGAAGTTCAACAAATTGAAAAGGAAACACATTTCCATTAAGACAAGTGCTTCATGAAGGGAGCAAATTCCTGGAATTACAGCCAAATATAGCAACTGACAGTTACCTGCAACATTGATTCAACTGATGCACCAAGTAAACCTTCTGCATCTTTTGGCGGCATATTCGACTTTTCTTGTTGTTCGACACATGTTTCTGTCTTATTATCGAATGGTAAGGGTGAAACAGAATGTGAACACTCCGGAATAATAGGCAGCCTCTCAGAAACATCTTGTTTTGGGACAGAATACTGATGAGAGTTTTGATATAATGGTGTTCTTCTGGCTAAGTGAGAGACACTCGGAAAGTTATCAAAATTTAAGGAGTCGACAGATCCTTCATAAACTGGTGAGCATCCACATTCTAGATCATCATTAGCACTTCTTTCCGAAAATGCCCATTGTCCCCAATTGAGGGTTGTATGATCACCCTGCAGACGAAGATTTTTCAAAATTTACCAGAACGAATTAAATCCTACTGGTTTATTTTATGTGTGGCAGAAGCTGATGAATAATATGGTATAATGCTAGTTGTTCAAAACAAATGAACTGCGTACCTCAACATTCTCAAAGACATGAATAGGGTTGAAAGCAATGCCTTTTTCCCTTCTCTCAAAAGAGGTCAATTTAGTTTCTGAATCAGTCAAATCTTGACCTGATTTTCCCCCTCTCCATGATTTGAAAAACGGATGAATTTGTTTTCCAGCAAATATACGTGAATTTTCCTAACAAAAACAAGGAAAATTCCAAGATCATAATGTGGAATAAGATAAAATATTTTTCTAGGTCAGACTTCACTCCTCAAGGGAGGAAAAAAATTCCAGCTAACAAACCTCGGCTGTCAATTTTGCCTCCAATCTAAGATCAGGAATTGTTCGCGATGGTTGCTCATCCAGTGTAAGATCAAATGGGATCTGACCACAACTTGTTTCTCCAGTGCCACGTTTCATTTTTTTGTTGGGTGTTGAATTTCTCTTTTCCTTCCTTGGAGTTGAGTTATTCTGCCGCTTCAACTTTCGAGGAGTACTCCTACCATCTACGGAAATTTCTTTCATTACAATAAATTAAGCTGGAATATTTGTAAAATCATCTAATGCTCCTCTCTAGAGTCATTTCAAAGGTAAACAATTGTAATCTTTTCTCAATGAGATGACACAAGAAACAGGCATAATTGTGAGATAGAGTAGTAGTTATCCTACTGACTAATAAGAATCATTTCAGAGTTTGAAATGTGACAAGAAAATAACATACTTGCAACAGAGCATGGAGTTGAACACATTTCATTATTTTTTTCTGGAGAGTCGATGGATATCAGCTGGTTTTGCTGCCTTTTTTGCTGCTGTCGCTCAGATGCCTTCATAAAAAAATTGCCCTCTGAAAGATAATCAGACCAAATTATTCAATATAAGAACCATGTTTCTATAATATAACACATCAACTAAAAAAGCAGCAGGATTCTCCTTATCCCTCTTTCTGATTGGAATTGGACTTGGAAGGAAGAAAGAATCATCATAACTGCAGCAAGGTATTCACTTACTGGCAGTAATTGGGGATTCATTGTCATCAACTTGCTTGCTTGAAGTCTCTTTGCCGTTTTCTATAACCTTAAAAGTAAAACACACAGACATTAGTACATAAAAAGAATGATCATATAGGTTATGTGTAACATTTTTCTTGACATTCCTTCTACCTAGCCTTATAAGTTCGTAAAATACAACTAACAGACACAACTGAGTATCAAAGAAGCACTCTTAGGCCAATGCTACAGGCACATCCTACTAATATCAATCTTCTGAATTCTTGAAGCAACTACGTGAAGTTCCTTTTTAATAAACATTCTTTCACCATGAGGATTCATTCTTATTGGAAATACTAGAGGATGCAGCAGCGGCAGTTACAACTCTGAGTCACCTTACAACAATCACTTCTGGAGTTAATTAGTAAGTGTTTACAATGAATGAGAAAGCAAAAAAGAAAACCGAAAGGAGAGGTTTAATAGTCGACGCAGATTTAGTACTCATAAGTCTTATTGGAGTATAAAACATACCATCTTACTCAAAATTGATTTCTAAAAGTCAAATAAAGCATGGTTTTTAACTTATTAAAGTGACCATGAAAATCTCTTTTCATTAGGTACTTCTTGAAGCTAGAATTTATAAGTTAATAAAATTGACATATCGGAATATATCAAGCTGTTTAAGCTCAATCTACTTGGTATATCGATTAGCTTTATACATGAATGCAGGTATGCAGGCAGATTGTCCAAGGCATGTAACCCGCACCAATCTGATGGGGCTTAAACATTAAAATAAGGACTTAGACCATAACCATCTCCATCATATTCAGCTCAATCAATTAAACTCGTAATCGTATTATTAGATTAACAAACCAAGCTCATATCCAAATTTAAGCTTGTTAATGGAAATTCGAATCAAGCATGAAGAATGCTTCGATTGATCAATCTCCATTTATCTAAACCCTAACATACACAATAAATAACGCACACATACTTTATTCCATGAACTACATAGATGAGTACATGCTTCCTACAAAAATAACTTCTGATTTACAGGTTAATCCTGAATGCCTATGCACTATTTCTCAATTCACAAGCAACAGTCTCAGAATCCAACATGTGATCGAAATAGTGAGTTATCAACTAAAAGCACGAATTACCTTCTTTGTAGAAGCTGACGGCGTCGTTTTGGACTTCGAATTACCTTTCCTTTTACCTTTTCCTCGGCTTTTGCTACTGCCACACCACTCCTCTTCTTCCTCCGCCTCATCTTCTCTATCGGCATGGCGATCTCCAACTTCCTTGATCGAACTCTCCTTGTGAGGAAACAGTGTCGATTGAACCAATCGTCGCCTGACATTCTTCCCCTCCATAGCTGAATTAGGGTTTCAATTCAGTTCAATCCCTCTGCGAATTTTGCCGGAAAGGAGAATTGTGATTGGGAAAGGGTTTTGCTGAAATATTTTAGTTGTGCAATTTGACAGTGAACGGTAAAAATCGGTTTTTGTTGAGGAATAAAGTAGTAAATAATAATTAACGTGAGAGTTTATATATTTTTCAAGGGCGATGGCAGGAAATAAACTATTTATATTTTTTTAGGGATTTAGGTTTCCTTGAAGGTGACCTGTGGAACCGGTAACAAGTTATTTCTTTGTTTGCAATTCTCCCGCGCGGAAATTTCCTTCTCTTTGGGATTCTTTTTGTGTTTCCCGCGTCTTCTCTAATTAATTATTTTAATTTATCAACACGCCAATAATTTTATTGTATTGCTTGTTTTTTACTAGGTGTTTTGATAATGGGGATTGCTAATTACGGTTCCATATTTACGAACACAATCGTGCCAAAACTCATCTTGTTGAAGTAATTTACATACAATCGGATGAGGATTGAGATACATATCACAATGGGGTAAAATTATTTATTTTCGTTGTACAAATTTTAAAAGGAGGATTCACGATCAAAACGGGCGCACAAGATCTACTTCCACGTACAAACTGGATGTTCGGTGAGATCCACGCCCAAAGTGTGTATGCGGAACACTTTTAAGCACCTAGTTTAGGCGTGCAAAATATTTATTTATTTAATTAACTATGTTTTGTTTCATTATTTTCTCAGAAAGAGCAATAAAATTCGTCTACACTTGAAATTGATCGTAGTGAGTATTTTATAGTACTGCACTTACTTAACTCGAGAGATTAGTTGATAGATTGGGCGATAGTGACCGCAAAGAGTGTTGGTGTAAAGTTGGTGATGAAAAGTAGTTATAAGAATAGACCATATCTGACTTGTGATCTATTTGAGTCGAAGCGAACAACTGCAACGAATATAAATATGGAAAGTACGAGATGATATGGTACAGAAAAATGCTATAGACATATTATTATGATTATAGTAACGACGGTGGAGACTGAAAAAAATATAATAAAAGAACGAACGATTGAAAAGAAGTACATTATTTTGTTCAACAATAAACATCAATTTTGAATCTAAACGACTAATATCAATTATAACTAACATTTAAATTCTCATAATAGCATGGCAGCGACTATTTGCAAGACGAAATTTACTTAGTGCAAGACCAATTTAATTTTTTTATTAAATTCAGTATAAAAAGACTATAATAACCTTAATAAAATACAAACAAAAAAAAATTATTTTATTAATTTTCTTTTGCAAGACCAATTTAAAAAAAAATAATAAAACAAAAGGAAAAAAGAAATTGAATTGACAAAATCAAAACGAGGAGGAAAGATTGAAGAAAACAAAAAAAATCAATTGCAGCAAAAAACCGTTCGTCGCCCCGTCGCCAGCCGCCCCGTCGTCGTCGTCGCCGTCGCCGTTGAAGTCCACCGCCGTCGCCCGTCGCCGTTGAACTCCGTTGTTGCCCCAACCCCGCCACAACAATCTCACGAAAAACAAGTAAAAATTACTTTTTGAATTAACTTTTTTTGAGAAATAAATGTGATAAACATGATTTTATTGTTAGAATAATGAATTCAAGTCGTTTTAGAACATAGTTGATGATTCTAGGGTTCGATTGTAGCACTATTGTTGAAGGAGTTGCGGTTTTACAAAAATCGACCTGTACTTGTCGTTTTTTTGGAAAAATTTCGACACACTGGCGTCGAAATATCCGCTTAATATCGACACCAGAATGTCGATAATTTCAATATAATTCGACAGTTAATGAGTGTCGAATTATTTTGACATTTTCGACACTGCAGTGTCGATATAAAGCTGATATTTCGACCTGTACATGTCGATTTTTTTGTACGTGAAATGAGGTGCGAAAAACGAGAAAAACGATCACAAAGTACAATATTTCTTACCTCTTTGTGTTCTTCGACCTTAGAATCCTCCATATTTATGTCTTGTGTATCCATAATGTCCTTCTTTTCAAGTTTTAGTAAGATTTGAGGATTTTATGTGATAAGGGTTTTGGAGAATATGAAAGATTTTTTTGTGGAAAAAAATGTGTAAAATGAGGGTGAAGAAGAAGATGTTGGTGTTTTGTTGGGTGAGTGAGTTCCCTCTATTTTTTCTTTTTTTTTATTCTTTTTTTTGTATTTTTTTTTGGTCTTGCAATAGCAATTAACTTAATTTAAATTAATAATATATAAATTATTATTGGGGTTATATTTGTAATTTCCAGTCTTGATCTTAGTAAATTTATTTATATTTTGGTCTTGCATGAAGTAAGGTCTTGCACTTAGTAATTTTCGTCTTGCAAATATCTGCAGCCTAATAGCATTCCTACAAAAGACTTTTTACTTAAACGTAAATGTGTGTCGTCTAATACCTGCCCTATGTGTAATTTGCAACCCGAAACATGCACACATTTATTTCATAAGTGTACTGCATTGTATAGTATTATAAAAAGGATTCCCTCACCTCAATCTAACTTGGAGGTAAACTTCTGTAGTTTTCTACACAGTCTCCGTAATAGTCCTTTGTTTCAAGCTCAAATTGCTAATGTGTATTGGCTCATTTGGAAAGCCCGTAATAATTTTGTGTTTAAACAAAAAGATATTCAACCCTTACATCTGTGGACTCTAGCCAAACAGATGATATCCACACCATCCCGCAATATTTCGGTTCCTATCCAAACCCCCCTTTCTTGGAAACCCCCTCCAAATGAGTGGTTTAAACTTAATATTGACGAAGCATCCAAAAATAATCCCGGTTCTGCCGGAATCGGGGGTATTATCAGAGATAGTAATGGCATATTTATTAATGCTTTTTCTAAGAATATAGGCATTGTTTCTAATAATAAAGCTGAATGTTGGGCGCTAGTGGAAGGCATTAACCTCGCCAGAAGGCTGGATATTAAAAAACTCCGTGTCCAAACTGATTCCATGTTTTTAATCTCGACTCTTAGCAGGAAGGACCAGCAGCACAGGGATCTCCACTCACTTCTGCAGGAGTTGCGGAGGAGATTGACTGAATTTGACGCTGTCGAAGTGGAGTTCGGGTACAGAGAGACAAATGGTGCAGCTGACTTTTTGGCAAAACTTGGAACGACTATGAACAACGACGCTACGCTTACTTTTGAAATATGCCCGACCTTTTTGACTAATATTTTGTATAATGACTGTAATAGCATGTACCAACGGGCCTGTAAAACTACTCTCTGTACTGAAACTCTTGTTTTGAAATCTTAATATAATAGTTATCCTTCTGTTCAAAAAAAAAAAAAACTAACATTTAAATTGGGTTGAAAATCAACTTCAAATGTGATTAATTTACATCACCAATTTACATCACCAACTTGGGCCAGGCCTTTTATCTAATTTGCTGATCAAGTCCATTCCTATCTGGATCCGGGTAGTCTCAACCCATATCTAGGTACCCGATTTTATTAGAATTAACATTTTCGAAAATATTTTCTTTCTTTTAGAAATGGAAAACAAATTTCAATTTCATCAAAAACAAAAAACAAAAAAAAAACCAGAAATCAAAATTTCAAAATTTGGACTTAAAAAACCTGTTGCAAAATCGGAACCGACAATAATCAATATTTTTTAATTCACCTAATAATGTAATTTTTGGAATTTCGAAAAATTGAACGGGAAGCCATGTTCCAAAATCAGAACCTAAAAAAAACTGATTTTCCAAAAAAAAAAAAAATGATTAATTTAAATCACAACCATAACTACAAAAGATGTACATTCAAAAAAGATGACCAATGTTCTATACAAGTTAGCTATAGACATCTCATCCCAAAAAAAAAAAAAAAAAAAAAAAAAAAGATCCATTCCTCCATTTTTGTTAGCTCCCCCAATAAATCATGGGTTATCAAAACAAGTTAAAAGCTCCAGCTTTGCAGATTAAGACCAATTCATCAACTTAGCTACCTATTTCCTCTCACTCTCCATCATGCATGCACTACACTTTACAATTTCCCCCATTTTTCGACAAAAAAAAGAATCATTCGGAACTGCACTATTCTTCAGCAGATTCTTGCGGCTCCATATTGCAATCGATACTCGCATTGGTATTTAAGGAAACACTGTTATCCTTCGATTCATCAAGGTGGTCAGTACAATCGCCATTGTCTGCACCAGCAACAACTGCATCAATCTCGATAGTTTCCTTATTCAACGAGCCAGCTGGCATTACAGCGTCAGATTCCACGTCAGTGTTTTTGTCGTTGTTGGAATCAGATGCAGGATTCTCTTGCATATTATTCTGATGCTCGGGTATAACTTCAGTGGGCTCCACAGCTACAATTAGTAATTAATTCGCAAGAAATTAATGATAAACGACAGTGATGATGGAATCTTTTTTGTTTTGAAAAAGAAGGGACCGACGAAATACCTGCAGAATCGATTTTCTGTTCGATACCGATTATAGGTTTCTGTAACATGTTTACGCCTGGGAATACAATCATGCTCATATACTTCATTTCTTGCCTCTCTGATTCTTCAACCGGCACAAAACCAAATACTTTTGTCCACGTTTCGTTAAGTTGCGATATCGCAGGTATTACCAGTTTCTTGACGCCAAGTGAGCGAAGAACCTGAGAAAATATATATTAATTAATTTAGGGAAAAAAAATAGGGATGTGTAAAACACTTGCCAAAGTTTCTTTCCAAATCAGATACCAGGTCTGGACCTGGCAAAATTTAATACACGCACCATATAAAACTATAAACATACCTAAACAGAAAAAGAAAAAAACCATACCGTTTCAACAGCAGTTAAGAGTCGGCTGCACATCCCTTGACGACGGTACATAAACCGAGTCCCAATAAAAGGCATCTCCGCTAACTGACTGCCATGGATTCTGTTTTGCAAAGGTTCATGAAGAAGAATTTGTTAGTGAATAAACCATACATAAAGCTGCCTCACACAAGCGCAAGAGTGCATGCCAAGCAACAGATTGAAGAAAACAGTTTAAGGTGCATCGTAATTGATATGAAAGTGCAACGGAGAGTATTAATTGTTTTATATAGGTTCCGATTATTAGTCTCGTCATCCATACATGCATTAGGTAACTGTCTCAAAATTATTTCACTTGGATACAAAAATTAGATAAACTCATTTCAGGAGTCGAGACTAATTGGAGAAAGATGTTAAAAAAAAACAATAAAAGTTATCACATCTAAACTAGGTAAGAAAACTCAAAACTATAGACATATATAGCCGACAAAAAATACGACTAAAGCAAGAGTCTCATTTAGGAGAAGATCTTGCAGCACATTCATTATTTACCAAAATCTTGCAGCACATTTATTAATATTAAGCATTCATCAAGCACTGATCAACTGGTCTTAACAAATCTCAACTCTTAACAAGGTACATACGGAGCATGTTTCCAGCAAAAAACCATGTCAATAATCTTGATAAAGATAAAACGAGCTCTAAGATAATCCATGTTACAAAAATATCCAGAACAAAGTCAAGTAGGGTAACCTTATAGATGCTGCTGCAACAAATTCGTCACCCTTCTCAAGGATAATGGTACAGAATCCATCGTAGTTCAACCGTCTAATATTCGACCTAGGAAGAAAAAAAAAACGAATAGAAGAATGAAAGATCCATTTGATCTTATGGCATAAAGCATTAATTCGGCTTGAAACTTAAAAGTTCTTACCCACAGCTGTAGACAACATTGTGAATGATATTGGTTCCACTTCTCTCGTCTATAATTGGTTCAAAGCATTCGTCCATAACAGAGAAAGCAACAGCTAGCTTGGAATTGCTTTCTAACTTTGAGGAGTCACCATTACGAAATTCATCGTCACTAACAACACTATGCTGAAGAATGGTATAGGAAAACCCTTCTTGTAGTTCATTTCTAACTCCAAGAAGAGCCGGTAACTGCTCACAAATCTGCAGATTAGAAGTACTAAACGTATCAGCTCAAACTAAATAAAAAGTTAGAAATTTACATATGTACAAATTTGCCCAACTAACAGCATCTATAAGAGAAAGCCCACTTTAAATGAAGAAAGAATATATTTGAAACTCATCAAATCGAAGATTTGTTATGCATTACCAAGAGCAGGACAAACCTCAAATACACTATCAAGATCAAGAGAAGTTCATCAACCTAGAAAGTCAACTAGAAATATATGACGAGTAAATGTTTGGTCAGAAAATGTAGGAAGTAGAAAAAGGAATCTATATTTTTTGTGTACTTGTATATGGTGCAAGGGATACATAATCTAGTCCCTTGCTAAAAAGAATTTGTAGAGAGCTTCAATTAAGGTTAGGATTAACTGCAGATGATCGATCAGCAGGTTGAAATGTGAAATCAATTTCACACTGCAACAATAGTTGAAAATCCATGCTGTTTTTTTTAATACTTCATGTCGTAAACTCTCGATGCATTATAGTTTTATTTCAGGAAAATAAAAATAATATTGATCTATCAAACTAGTCATTTAATTTTTCACCTCTGGTTAAACAGTCACTCCAATTTTGCTGAGTTACCTTACCCAAAAAAAAGAGTTTGCTGAGATACTAGAACAGAAAACATAAAGCTTTTCATGCACGAAAAACAGATCAACGTGACAATTGATTGGAAGATGTGTACTGTGATGTAAGGAGTAATATGACAAACAAATATAGATTCTCCGTAAGAAAAAGGAAAAAAAAAACAATTGCATTTAATAGTAAGCAGAATACCTTTAAGCATTCCTTCCCACAAAAAGATGGAATTTCACCGTCAAAATCTTCAGCACTATCCCCATTAATGCAATGCATGTGAACTGCAAAACGAACAAAAGTTGCAGATAATCAAGGCAACAGTACGTATATGATAAATAAACAAGGAGATCATAGAAATAGGGAATATTACATTTTTCCTCACACAAACGGCATGTGAACAGCTCCGATAATATATCATGATCATCATCGGTACTCTCGCAGGTCACTCCACAGAATTTGCATGAACAGTAAACACAGTGCCAATCTCCAGAAGGAACCTGCAGCAAGAGAAAATAAAAGTACATGTATCAGTTGAATTCTAAGAACAGTTCACTCTGAGAATCATTTAAAGCACGATAATTAATTACCTATCTAACATTTCATTGTTGAAAATCAATGAATGATAAAAGCAATATAGTATGCTTGGAGAAAAAATCGAGTAATGTAAAAATTCATGTGAGTGCTTATGTTGCATGAGCATCGAGTACGTCAACCTAGTTTCTTTTTGTAGAATCACAATAAGTGGAGATTAGAAAAAACACGATCTTTAGGGTTATTAAAGTTACTGCACGTGCTAAATCAAGTACAATTGCCCATGCAGTTATTCATAATGGAACCAGAAATTAATGGCAAACGACAAAAAACATTAGATAAAATAATAAAGAAGAGCGAAAAAAAGGAGGAAGGGGCCTTCCATACTTCAATATGTAAACAGCCATTATGGAAAGTTGACGGACAACTGTCACAGCAGATCAAGTCACCACCATCACCACAGAGATTGCACGTGTCATCATTCGGATCATCGCCTTCGACATCCACGGTAACAAAATTAATGTTATCAATTTCCACGTGTTTTTTCCACGACTCCACTAAACACCGACGAAGAGAGTTCCCAGAATCGAGATATATATTCTCGTACAATTTTCCAACTTTACTTTCAGCATGAGCCTCAAAGTCCGAAACCCTATGCGTAACATTACAACAATCACAACAGATTCCATCCTTCATAATCCTCCCTTCAATCAATATCTTTTTACCCCTTCCTCTCTTGTACTTCACCTTACCGCCAAGTGGAACAGTTCCCAAATCAATCATCCACGACAGTAAAGACCGTTTTTCTTCGTACAACTCATTATTGTTACTATCGGGGCCCTCCCTAGGTTTACGAGCCAATAAACTTCGTTGGTTTCGCGGATTCAGTTTCGATTTAATTTCTCCACCTAATGGTTTGGTTTTAGACGACACCCTTTTCACTCTTTTGACTGTCTTCACTGCACCATCTTTCTTTTTGCCACCTTTCTTGCCTTTCTCAGTCACTCTAAACAGCATGCCGAGTGTCTCTTCAGGTATAGGAGTAAACGCCATGACATCTTTCTCTTCAGCTTTTCCCTCGTCGATTCTCTTCTTAAGCTTTTGGTAAGCCAACGTAACTGACCAGTGAGTTCTTCCATCCCGGTCAATATAAACAGCATCCTGGTAATCTTTCGATTGCCTCTGCCTATATTCAATACTCCATCCAGCCTTCATAAGCATATCAAGTATTTGATCCCTCACTAACTGCTTCTGCTCCCTAAGACCCATTTCCTTTCCATCTGCAAGCTCAACCGTTTCCTTTTCTCGCCTTGCGAAATCATTCCCTAAATCACTTGCATCGGTTTTTAACTTCTTTAGTGGACCCGCCGCATTCTCAATTTTTTTATGATCGCCATTTTTCTTAACAATCTTCTTCTTAATCACTAACCCCGTTTCCTCATTCCTAATCTTCGGCGGCCTTCCCGGCTTTCGCTTCACTATTGACTCACATTGACCATCCCCATCATTACTAGCATCAACCTTCTTCTTCTTCCCGATTACCTTTCTATCTTTCTTCTTATAACTCGAAGAAGAAACCCCACATTGACTTTCTGCTTTGGGGGGCCTTCCCGGTTTCCGCTTCTTCATTTTAATTGGAGCCGAAACCTCACATTTACCTTCATTTTTCGGAGGCCTTCCCCTCTTCGGTTTACTCAAAGCCGAAACCTCACTTTTAACTCCATTTTTCGGGGGCCTTCCCCTCCTACCCTTCTTTTTCTTTTTCTGCAAAACCTGCACTTTACCTTCCTCCTCAGACTCCACCATTAGCATCTCATCTTCATCGTCTTCCTTATCCTCCATATTCACTATTCCCATCTTAATCACTTGCTTTTCACCGTCACTCATTGCTACAGTCCTTGACCTCAAAACCCTACCGGTTTTCGGCAAATCATTCGACCGCTCGTTACCTTTTCCGGCCGAACTAATCTCCTCAACCCTCTTCCGCTTTCTCTCCACGGGTTCCTTGTTCAGATCAATCAACCCATCTTCGACTTCTCCGCTCAAGTCTGTCATCTTCACCGAAAAAATCCCAAATCCTGACCGGAAAAAAAAAAACACAAACAGAAACGAAAACCTAAAATCAGAAAAGTAAATAAAAAAATCCAATCATCATGCAAAGTTGCAAAAAACAAAAAAATCCAACAAAATAAATAAACGGTGTGACAACAAAAAAAAAAATTGAAATTTTACCAATGGCGCAACACAGGCGTGCAGCCGGAACGTAACCGATGCGATACGTACAGAGGAGTTGTATCTATATATTCTACAGCTTTTTCTCCATACACACACACACAGAGAGAGAGGAGAGAGAGAGAGAGCACCGGACGGGGTTTAATTTTTATAGTGTATTGGGGATTTAGGGGAGAAGGGCCTTTATATTTAATGCGGCGTTGCTTTGTAATTTCTTGTTTTTTGGGGGACTTGATTGTAATTTGTAATCCGGGGGGCAAGATTAACAAAATTTTCCCTCCATTATTGTTATTTGTTGTCATTAAAAATATTTTTTGAATTCCAAAAGCAGAGTTGACTTATTTTGACCATACCCTTTTTTTTCTTTTCGGAGTTTAAATTGCTATTTTGTCTTTATATTTTATTTTTTCGGAAATTAAAAACATTTTATTTCTTTTCTGAAAATGTTTCTAGCAAAATTAATTTCTTTTATCATGACCAGATTGTGTCATTATGATTAAGAATTTATCGGATTATGCACGTATTTATTTTGCAATCTGTAATAAATATGACAATACCCCAGTCAATGACTTGTAAAATAACATTTCAAATAATAAACATAAAAATATATTAATTTAATACATGATTATAACAATTAGTAAAGAAATATAGTATACTATAATAATAAAATTTATTAGTGATATCAATATTCATACAAATCTGAATAATAATACAAACCAATTTGTCAAAAAATATATAAACTTAATTGTAAAAAATTACAAAGATGTCATTAACAAAGAAAGAAGATAAACGTTTCATTAAGACAAGAAATAAAAAAATTAGTAGGAAAAAAGTTACAAAAATAACAAGTAAAGGGTATAACGAATCTATTAGAGAAAAAAGATTAAACAAATAAAAAAAACAAACATAAAATAAGAGATATTATGCTGGTCGATTAGCTAGTAATTAGAGAAAATGACTGAAAAATAGGAGATATTAGATAACAAATGGAGATAATATAATTAAAAAAATATTACGAATATGTCATTAGGGTTTCTTAAACTACACCAACGTTTACTACTTTTATATATAAGAATACAAGATAACGGGCATATGATTATAATGTTTAGCAGCGAATGTGACTAGTGGTTTTTCTAGAATAGGCAATAACGAAATCGGATCATCGTTTTCATCATCGATGCAGAAAATAATTTTGTGATTTTTAAAACTACAATAAACTATATTATAGTTTGCATGGCGTTTAATACGTATAAATTGGTTTGAATTTTAGGGCTGGGCATTTGGGATCGGGATTCGGGATCCCGTCCCATCCCGATCGGAATTTTACTATTTGGGACTAAAACTTCGGGAATTCGGGATTACGGGATTCGGGATTGAGATTAGGAACAAATACGGGATCGGTATTAGGGAATTGGTTCAATCCCGATCGGGATATTTTAATCCCGAATTAGGAAAAAAAGAAAAAAAACTAATAAAAATACACACACACACATATATATATATATATATATATATATATATATATATATATATATATATATATATATATATATATATATATATTCAACTTATTTTTACATTTTTAAAATTTTATTTGTTCCAAGTTTTGTGGTAAAAATAAATAAGGCAAGAACATTAGTATGTATATAATATATTCAAGTTAGTTTAGTGTATAAAATAATACTAAAGGAAAAAAGATGCAATATTTCTTAGTTTTTAGGAAAAATATGGGATTTCCCGATCCCAATCCCGATTCCCGAAATATTTAGGGATACCGATATAACCGGGATTTAATAGTATGGGACGGGATTGGGATTTAAAATTTGCATCCCGAATCCCGAAAATCCCGAATTCCCGAAATCCCGTCCCGAACTCACCACTATTGAATTTTGTTGCTTTTCCGGAAGAACATTCATTTATACGACAAAAAATGCATAAGAGTCTAAAATGAAACAAATACAAGTAATTCTAGATATGCTCTTAGTTATTTTCTACATATTGAACATAAGATAATAAATATATTATTTATTCAATTATTAATTAAATCGATAGGACTTTATTCAGATCAAACCACAATAGGCTCAAACTCAGTTTATAAATGAATCGAGTTTTATAAAATCTCTCAAACTCGACCCAACTCATAGTTAATTAGGCTCGCCCCAAATACAATCAGGCCGAACAATCAAGTTTCGGGTTGGACCGACTCAATTGTCGATCCTAATTATTCGTTATTACGAAAAAAGAAACAAACGCATTCGGGCTCTGGATCAAATATTGTTCTGTAAAGTTTTGCAGCCCATTTGCTACCATGTATAAACGGCCTTCAATTTTTCAGGCCCACGTTTTGAAATTAATAATTTATAAATTATTAATATTCAAACCAAATTTCTTAATTATTGTCTATTTTATTTATATTAATAATCAGTAATTTCTGACTATTTAATAATTTTATTTTCGTGTGATAAAAAAAAAAATTTATTTAAAAGAGGTTATTAACTTATCGAGCTTCTGAATCCAAATTGAAGATCCAAACATTCATTTTGGGCCTGCTGTAGTGTTTTTGGGTTCTGTTAAAAGTTTTTTAATACAGTCCAAAACCCCAAATTGGGCCATTCTTTTTAATTTAATGTGAATTAATATATAATTATAATAGTAAAAGACAGAAATACCCTTCACGCCTTTCTCCCCTCTACTGGCAGCTTCTTACTTTTTCTTTTAATTTATTTTTTAATCACAAACAAAATGGAAGTGTGAGCTGAGCTGAGTAAAACGGGTAATTGGCACTTTGCACCCTTGAATTACATGTTATTGGCACTTTGCACCCTTAAATTGAAAAAATGGCAGAATGCACCCTCCAATTGCAATTTATTTGGCACATTGCACCCTCATTCACCTTTTAGCTATAAAACTGACCGGTTACCTGTTTGTGGAATTTGAAGAGGTGCATATTTGGTTTTTTTTTTTTTTTTTTTTTCAGAAATTAAAAAATGGTTCATCATCTAATAATTTGATTCATAATTTTACACATGTTCTCCATTTTCTTTCCTTAACCCTTTAATTTTCTCCCGGCAATTTTGTTAATCGCGCTATGTTTCCACTCTTGCAAAAACTCTATTCCGAATTAAAGAAAAATCCAAACTGCTTCAACTATGTAAGTAACTCGTTGTTCAAGTTGGAGGAAAGCAGTCTGAAATTTGAAATATTGAGTGGGAGTGTTTAATAACGTGAGGTTGCGTTTGAGAAGGAGAAGGCTACGGCCACGTTCAATCGCCTTCGTGGAAATGGAGTCGCCAAGTTGTGGTGGGTTTGCGGAGTTTTGGTGGTGTTAGAGCTGACTTCATGGTCCCCGGCCCTCCTTCCGGCGGGTTTTATTTTGAGTTCTCCCGTTATGCCTTCAACCACCACTTTGTGTTCTGTTTGGCAACTCCATCATCATGTTGTTGTTTGTGCTATGCCGCCAAAACAACGCCAACCTCTCCGTCGGCGTTGGCGGCGATTACATGAGATTTAGTGAGGCGGCTCATCGAAGAGAGCCTGTTTAGCTCCGCCGTTGGATATGGTAGGCGCGGCGGTGATGATGATGAAAAGCAGATTGTGGTGCCCGCGGAGGAGGCGGAGGCGGTTTCTGAATCCAACGACGTGGCGGCGGCCATAGAGAAGGCAACGAGGCAAGTAGAGAGGTTTCAGAGGACCTAGTGAATCGCGTTATTCTGGTGCGACCGCAGCCGGAACTTCGAAAATCCATGGTGTATGGCCCGTTAAACTGATCTACGTTTAGATTGGTTGCTCATTGATTGAATCTCTGTGCGCCTTCTACAATGGTGTTTTGCTCGTCAATTTGGAGATTATGTTTTTCACTTTTGGCGCCATTGAGAGTTACAGTCAGAGCCTCTTCTCCTCTATTTGTGTCTGCTTTATGTTTTGAAATAGACTATGAAATGAATAGCAAAGCTTCCCTCTTGCTTCTTTAATTTGGTTGTTGAATGTACTTTATTCTTCTTTAAATGATTTTACTGTCATGAAAAAAGGGTGATTGAATTGTGGATATGAGTAAAATGATAAGCCATTGTTATCAGATCATGAAAGATTTTTAAATTTCTGAAAAAAAAATAAAAGAAATACAAATATTCCACAAACCGGTAACCGGTCAACTTTGTAGCCAAAAGGTGAAGAGGGTGCAAAGTGCCAAATAAATTGCAATTGAAGGGTGCATTCTGCCATTTTTTCAATTTAAGGGTGCAAAGTGCCAATGACATGTAATTCAAGGGTGCAAAGTGCCAATTACCCGAGTAAAACCCTAAAACTCATCAAACATAGAGAGAGAAAGGAAGAAGAAGAGAGAGAAAGTGGTGGCGATCGATACTCAGAGGAGTGGACTACTGCTACTACAAGGTACTGCAGCTGGACCGATCCGCCGGAGAAGACGACCTCCAGCTAAGCCTACACGGAACTCGCTATGAAATGGCATCCCCGACCAAAACCCTAGCTAAATGTACGAGTATTTACTGTTTCTTACCTTCTATTCTGTGTGTAATTCTAGTTATTTATCTAGGTTTTTTTCCAGGAGTACGTTGTGCATGGTATTTTTGCCGTCAAGTGGGGGAAGGGCGTATATTCAGGCGGTGTGGCCGGAATTGAACGGATGTTATCTTGTAGGTAGGTTGGATGATTTGTTTTGGGCGCATTAATATTAGAGATTTAGTCCTTCCATAGTTGCTGCTTCTGATCTTGCTTTTGCTTTTTCTTCTCTTTTGCAGAGTTTTACCCTTTCGAGCCTCCCAAAATGAAGTTTGCTACTGAAGTATGGTATGGTATGTTTGCTACTTACTGCTATGATTTCACATAGCAGTAAGTAGTCTCGACTTTGCATGTTTCTTGCATGAAGAGAAAGATCTCTGAGTTTTGAGGGAACATGTGAATTGCTGTTGGATTAGTAGCTTATTGGTCTACCTCTTTACAGAAAAGAAAAATTTATGAACTAATGGACTCAATTGCTGGGGTTAGTTTTTATTCAGTGCATGGATTGTCAGAGGATATGACAAGTTATCTTGCATCAGTATGATGAAGAAGTTTTATGATACATATTCTGAATGTATAAGAAGTCACAACCTGTTCTATTAAGTAGGAACTAACATAATCAATGTTTGAATGCATTATTTTGTGCTTTCTGGTATGTGTTGTTAAACATATGAATTTTTTCATTCCTTGGTTTATGGATTTTGGTTGGTGGCCGTAGGATTTTGTTTTTGGCTGGCAAGTGGAAATGAATCCTAGTCGTTGATCAGAGTTGGTTGTCGCTCCCATGGAGTAGCTGATGAAAAATTTCTTTTAACTTTATTATATCACGGCATTGGCATAGTTATTGCTCAACTGCCTTTATGACCATTTTATTAATTTGTTTGTTGTACAGTGTTTATAATTTTATTTTTGGAATTACTGGCTTGTTTTGAGAGCTGATTTTCGTCTTTCTTGTGGCATGTTCAACAGATTTGGTCACTTTTGAGAACTTAGATGCTGAGGACCACTGTCGCCCCTCGAGATGGACTTGATGTTCCCCTCGGGTCGGAGCTCCGAGAAGCTCAACCTTCCTGCCCTACAATCCAAAATGAACGCCGACCCGGAAGGCTGTAGTTCGGAGTTGAGCCTTATCTACAACCAGTTCAAGTCGTCTCTCGAGCCTTTTCTCCAGCAAGCGGCATTGATTTTCACCTCAGTCAGTTGAATTGCCTCCCACTCTACAGTGGCTAAGGATTGAGGTGACCGCACCATGTTTCTAGCCCACGTTACTCTGTTTTATCCGAAAGAATTGGCCCAATTTCCATAGCATTAAGAGAATGAACCAGAAGCATAAGAATGATCCCAAGAATAAAACACTTCAGAATCTTTTGTACAAGATGTTGCAGGTATTCTGATTTTACTAGGTAAACTTTTTTTTTGAGCTATCTAATTTTGAATTGTGAAAAATTAGCAGAAGGATGAAGCAAAAGCAAAAAGAGCACTTATTACCCTGTGTGATCTTCATCGGAGGAAAGTCTGGTTTGAAGATAGTACTGCAAATGCTTATGTATGGCATGTTTTCATCCATCACCAAGGTTGTAATACATGTATTTTATTTTTGATATGTTCTGTATCTCGTATTAACTTCTGCTGACCTCTAAATGTATTTTAATTTATTTTTTCAGGACCATGATTGCTGCCTTGTCGTTTCTTCTTGATTTTGAAAAGACAGAATATGGCGATGATAGTGACGATTCTGGTGAAGATGAGCCAACAACCCCACAACCTCAAGTAGTATTGAATAAAGAAGCTGTTTACAAGGTTGGATACTTTTTCGTTTTAGGGAAAATCAATAATTTTTGTTTTGGGCTTACTATTCCAAGTTCATAGGAAGAGATTCACCTTCCACTTACAGTCGATACTGAACTCATATGACCAGCTTACTTTGACCTTAACATAATAGCAAAAAGACAATCAAAATATCGAGCAGTTGATTTCTATTTTGTCTAGTCCTGAATATTTTGTTAAAATGATTATTGAAGCAATTGTGCATACTTTGTCAAAACGATTATTGGAAACAATTGTGTTGTTTCCGATTGGTTTATGCATAGTAAAGGCAACTATGGAAAGCATATTATTTTTGTTATTGTAGATGTGTATAGCTCACTATCTAAAATGTAAGTTTGCTGATGTAGGCAACCCATAAAGGCACATCAGCAATCAAAAGAAAAGGGAAAACTGTCCGTACCATGAAGAAGCAGCGAATATCATCTGCTGAGGGAACTACCTCTCACCACTAACCCATTTGAACGATGCACAGGTTTGTGTACTACTTTATTCTGTTGTTTCTGTGATATAATCTGTTTTGAAGTGTGGAAGACTAAACCACAATTCTGTGGACAGGGGTTTGCAGAAAAGCTGTTTTCTCGGCTGCAATCAAGCAAAGAAAGGTTAGGGAAAAAATATTTTCGTTTAATCACCGGTTCCGTTTTTCTTTTTAATTCCTTGCAGGTTAAAATGGTGATGCTTAAAGTAGTTACCAGAACCGTTCGTCTTCACCACTTGATTTTGAGTGAACTTCTATCCTCACCTTCAGAATTATGTTCAGGTTTGTCAATGTCAATGTACTACGTAATGCTTCCAGAAGGTAAATGATTTTTTGATATTTACTAAATTCTTGTTACATGAATTGCAGCCACATCAGCGAGATAGTCACAAATCTGCTTGCATCAGTTGTCTAGGCCTGCCATGAAACGGTATCTCCTTTGTGGTTTAGAGCTTTAACAAACTTTTCATCTCCTTGAGTGGTTTCAGTGATGAATTATCACCAATTTTACTCAAAAATTGTGTACTAGTATACAGCTGTTAGTGATTTTGATCGTGAATTTTTTTTTGGGACGTTCCATCAACTTTATCCTAAATTTGTGTACTATAGCATACAAGTTTTGGTGATTTTGATTGTGAAATAGTTCTTTGGACGTTCCTTCAATTTTACCCAAAATTTGTGTACTATATAGTGTACAGTTTTTAGTGATTTTCATCGTGAAATAGTGTTTTGGATGTTCCACCAATTTTACCCAAAATCTGTGTACTATAGTGTACAATTTTTGGTGATTTTGATCGTGAAATAGTTTTTTGGACGAACCACCAATTTTAACTAAAATCTGTGTACATAGTACACAGTTTTTGGTGATTTTGATCGTGAAATAGTTTTTTGGACGTTGTACCAATTTTAACTAAAATCTGTATACTATAATATCAATTTTTGGTGATTTTGATCGTGCATAAGTTTTTACACACACTACACCGAAGACACACACTACATCGAAAATACACACTAAGAAGAATTACACACACTACACCGAAAACATACATTAAAAACAATTACACACACTACAGCGAAAACACACACTAAAAAAATATGCACACACTAAACCGAAAATACACACTAAAAAATTCTACAAGAAAAACACACACTAAAAAAAAATACACACACTACATCGAAAATACACACTAACAAATAAACACACACTAAAAAAAAAAAATACACTACACCGAAAACACACACTAAAAATAATTACACACACTACACCGAAAACACATACTAAAAATAATTACACACACTAAAAACTATATACACACACTACACCTTAAACATACACTAAAAAAAATACACACACTACACCGAAAACACACACGCTCTAAAAAATACACACACTACACCGAAAACTACACACTAAAACAATACACACACTACACCGAAAACATACACTAAAAAAAATACACACACGCACTGAAAAAACACACTTAGAAAACATACACACTACACCGAAAACACACACTAAAAAATACGTACACACTACACAGTAAACGTACACTAAAAAAAATACACACACGACACCGAAAATACACACTATAAAAAATACACACACGACATAAAAAACACAAACTAATGTGTGTTTACGGTGTAGTACGTGTTTTTTTTTTATTGTGTGTTTTTGGTGTGGTGCGTGTTTTTCTTTCCAGTGTGTGTTACATGGTGTACAACATTTTCTTTTTAATGTGTGTTTATGGTTTAGTGCATTTTTTTTAGTGTGGTTTTGGTTTAGTGCGTGTTTATTTTCGAGTGTGTATTTTTCAGTGTACTTTTTGTGTAACTGCGTGTATGTTTTCGATGTAGTCTGTGTTTCATTTTTCAGTGTGTGTTTATGTGTTGTGCATGTTTTTCTTTCCAGTGTGTATTTCAGGTGTAGTGCATTTTTTTTCAATGTGTGTTATGGTGTAGTGCATGTTTTTTTGGAGCTCTTTGGGTTTTTTTTTACTGTGTTGCGTGGTGTTTTTTCCCGTTTCTGTTTATGGTGTAGTACGTATTTTCTTTATTAATGTGTGTTTTCGGTGTAGTGATTGCGTTTTTATTAGTATTTCTTGCAGTGTAGCGTATGTTTTACGGTGTAGTTTTTCTCTTTTTTTTTTTCAATGTGTAGTGTGTTTTGTAGTTTTCAGTGTGATTTATTTTCCTGTCCAAATAAGCATCACGGGACGGCCGTCTGATTTTGTAGGTCATGTTTCACGGCCATACAAAGATTTTTTCTTCCATTCGTCGTATCTAGGATTTGTAAGTCAGAGATCGATAAAGTTAACGAAACATAGCCATTATATTAGTTGGGAAAATCTAGCAGCCTAGCCGTTAATTTCCTTAACAGCCCATTTTGATTCGAAACTAAGAAAACGAATATCCACACGATACACAAAAACTACATTTTCTTCCAAATACGCCCTTTCCCTTTTTTTCACGGCTTTGCTTCTTGTCAGATATCTTCGATTTTCGAAGAAGCAGTTTCGGTGACGATGCCAATGGCCGATGATGTTTTCTTGTCGACCACCGGCAATTCATTACCTTTTCCTTCATTGTATGTCAGTTTGTCTGGAGCTGAAGCCGAAGCTGATCTCTCTTTGCTTTTACCCCAAACCACAGAGTAAAGCCCAACCACTATAATTGCTGCTCCTATTAAGCTGTTGTTTCAATGCATACAATCTCCTTTTTAATACTTTTATTTATTCTAACAATATATTTATTTTAAATTTAATGATAATAATAATGGTGAAATAATATATACAGTTAAACCTCTATAAATTAATACAGTCGGGGCCAGGGAAATTCTATTAATTTAGTGAATTATTAAATTATCGAGTTAATAATTTAAAACGTTTTCACCGATTCGGGACCGGGAGAAACTATTTTGTAATCGAAGTTATTAATTTATCGAATATTAATTTATCGAGGTTCTGATGCAGTTATATTATATATATACCTCCCGAGATGGACTTGCTCGGACAAAATAATGGCTCCCAAAACCGCGGTGATGATCATGCTTAGCGGACTAAACGCAGTCACGAAAACCGGCCCTCTCGACTTGTTCACTACGCTTTGCATGTAGTACGCAATTCCGGAGCACACAATCCCCTGAAACACATAATTTAATGACATAAATACATTATTTACCAAAATTTCAAAAAATAAAATTATGTTAAATTTATAACTAATTAGTGATCGAAGTGTACTTACGGAATACGCAGCAGCTAAAAGCCTAGAATCGAAGCCGATAACCCAAGCGCTCTTACGGCGTTCCATTATTACAGCAGCGATTCCGCCTTCCACCATTCCCATTATACATATTAATGATGTTAGAGATAGCTCTGCTGGGTATTCCTCTAGTGTTTTATTCTGTTTAATAAATATGAATTAATTAAAATTAATTATTTGAAAATAAAATTATAAAAAAATGAAAAAATAAAAGAAATTGGAGGGAAGAGGAGATAGTTATTTATACTTGTAAGATAAAGAAGGCAGACCACCCCACTATACAGCAAAGCAACATAATAGTTCCGGTGACCCAGTGCTGGTCGGTGGCGGCACTGGCGGCTTTGTGGTGGCTGCCGCCGTGTGAGTACCATAAGATATCGACGACGGGGCCTTTGTACAGTGTCATTAGCATTGCCCCTGTTACTGTTATTAGTGTGCCTATCACCTTTGCTAAACTATGTATCTTTTTCAGATTTATCTTCTCTAACCTGAAAAATTATTTCAAATCAAAGATATATTTAATTTGATTTTAATCTACATATATTTAGTAATTACTTTTTATTTAATTGATGTACAATTAATTAAGATAATGACTATAAAAAAAGGGGTGAGAGTGATATTTAATTACCTGAAAATGACAGCCATTATGAATGTAATGGCTGGCAAAACATTAACAGTGGCCGAAGCGAATGTTGCGGATGTATACTGCATTCCGACGTAGTACAAATTCTGGTCGAGCACCGGCCTAATTAATTTTTAAATATTTACAAAATTATTTGATATTAATTAATTAAAACAAGAACAATTGTTACTGTAGATATATATTGTGTTCAAGAACATTACTCTAAGAAAGCCAGCACCATTATCTTGAAAAATACCGATTTCGTCATCTTAGGCCTTATTTTCCTGTAAAAAAAATACCCGTAACAACATCCAACGTAAGATCGAGCGTAAAATGTATATGAAAAAAAAAAGACAAAAAAAAATAATGAACGTACTTTTCAAGAAAATAACCGAACGGGGCGAAAACCATCGTAGCAACTGCATGGCGATAGACAACCAAAATCCAGTGACTGAATCCACCCTTCAAGGAGATAAGGGCAATTATGTACATTCCAGCATAGCCAAATTGAAGAGCAATCATAGCTAAATAAGGCTTCATTTTGTTGAAAGTCTCCAACAATAAGCTTAAGTTAACCATATTTGATTTCTCTCTTTTGATTGAGATCACTCTGTATTTTTTTTTTCTTCACAATTCTTAATTAATAATATTGCATGGGATGACAAAATAAAACAAGGGTTTGTGACCTTTTATATACACAATAAAGGCAAATCAAGAATAAGAAACCTATATATTTTCTTGAAATTTTATTTAATATTATATATATATATATATATATATATATATATATATATATATATATATATATATATATATATATATATATATATGTTTTGCACTAACTTTTGATTCCCATTTAAGATTCCTTATCCATCAGCCCCAATAGCTGTATCAACAAGAATATTTGCTACTAATTGGAAAAAAACAATTGCATTAAAAAAAAATTATAATAAAGGTTTTTTGAATTCATACGTTGTATTATTAGCAAATGTTTTTTGACCACCAAATGGTGTTAGGGTTTAGTGCTTGTTAGAGTGTGGATGGTGAGTGGACACTTTAATTGTAAATGGCACTCTTAATTAACTCATTTATTAGTGAATTACCTTTTGGTTAATTGTTTCTTAATCATTCTTAGTACTAGTGCGAGTGACGTTTGGATTCATTGATTGGCACTAATTAAACACACATTTTCTCTCTAATTATTTGTGTTTAATTAATAGAGATCTTATTTCTTGATTAACCAATGGGAGTCTACTTTCTTATAAAAAATAAAGGCTCTATGAAGTCTTGGTCTAAAAGTATTCTTGTTTTTAATTGTACCATGTTCTTAATCAAATAATATTGTTCATATATATCATCCCTTGAGATGCCGTGGTACGATAATATTTTAGCCGGTTGCGACGAATTTATGGTTTCAACGCGAATATTCAATCAAAACAAATCGCAATTGAGAACAGTTTATGCAGAAAATCAAAACAAACAAGAAAACTCTAATTCTGCATGAACCCTAGCATGGGAAATTTAATCTGAAATTTAATGAATCAACTATAATAGAACAAAAAACAATCGGAGGATGAACAAGATCTTTATTCAATCAATAAGAACAAGAGTTTACAGAATAACTAACAAGAAGATCAAACTACAAAGATTTTCGTCCATAAATTTCTACTATTTTTCTTCCTCTTCTCTCTCTGATTTCTCTACTTTTTTCTCTCTCTGCATACAATGTTTTCTCTCTCTAATAATCCTTGCTAAAGACAATTACTCCTTTTATATCCTGTTAGAAGTTAGCTCCATCCTCAAATCTTCAACACGCATGTCTTAAGCTCCACCTCAGCCAATACACGTGCATGTACAATTAGTTGCTTGCACGACACACCCTCATAATCCTTTATCATCACAACCACTCATCTTCATGAATTGATGATAAAATCCAACAATAGTTTAATAGAACACTATATATCTCAACAAATTGTGATTGGCTAATAGGCTAATTGAGCTTGTGTCATATCATTATATTGCATTATCTTAATAAGTCAATATCAAGAGGGTTATTGAATTCGATGAAAATTAATTAGCTCTAATGGAGTATATGTGGGATTGGAAAACAATTATCAAGATTAATGTAAGAGAGATGTGAAATTTTCTATTTTACTCAAGTTTTTGTTGCGTGGAGAAAATACCAACAAAATAATGTAAAGAATCTTGTTTTGTGCCTTTTTAATACTGTGGATTATTTAATAAATTGTGCAATATATATATATATAAAGGTTGATGATGCATGGCATAGATTGAAGAGCACTAGGGGAGACAAATCTAGAAAGAAAGAGACAAAGTTTGTGGTTTCATGGTATGATTCCAACCTTTGAGTTTTTTGGTGGATTCCCACAATTTGCAAAAAGAACCACTTCCTCTAAATTCCCACACACAACCCTCTTACGTATACCAATTTATCACATCATATACATCACCAAAACACACACACACACACACACACACACACACACACACACACACACACACACACACACACACACACACATGTTGTGTGTGAAAAAATAATTTTTAGATTAAAGAAACTATTATATTGCTTTTTTTTTTTATAAATATTATTATATATGTAGGTTAAGGTTGGTACTTAGTAGGTTTAATATCCCAACAAATGGGGAGATAAAAAATCAAGAACCTATTTTCACAAGAAATAAAATAAAATTTTATAATTCATGACCATAGTTTGCAATAATTTGAAGGTAATTTACTTTAATTAAAGTGGCCAAAAATCCGATCCACGTCGATATTTTAGTGCGAAGCTGTGCAGATGGAATTATGTTCTATGGAAATGGGAACTGATTTGGACAGAATATTATCCAGTTAATTACTGCTCGAATATCAAATCTATGTCCTAATCAGCTGACTAATCATACTTTAATCTTTCTTCTGTCTTCAATTGTTTTTGGAGATTCTATGTACCAGTTTAACTTTTGCAAATGTCACATGTATGTGGGGCTTTGTAATGAAACTAATAGTCAAGACAAGGTAGCCAGTCGGTAAATACCTTGAACCTACGATCTATAACCAAACTTTAAGCACTAACTGTGAAAAAGTTAATACGCCAACAAAGAAAAGAAACGATAGATTAACGAACAATCGTCGCTAAAAATGATGGACTATTAGAGACTTTAAATATCGATTAGTTTGCCTCATAAGATTAAAGGCACATTTCGAATGAGAGAGAGAGTTCACTCTCTTGTTACATTAAAACGAAGGAGAAGCCCGTTTTCTCTTCAAAAATTTGCTATGCGTTTAGTTTTTTCTATAAAATAGAGAGAGAAAAAAAAGTTGAAAAATATCGAGTGCAAGGTCTAGATAAGCTTCTTGTGCCTGAAGTATCGCTTCAAGTACAACAATTGGAAACCCGAAACCATAATGCAGAGACCAAGTGACATCATACTATACAATGCCACTCTTTCGTTAGTTTTCTCGCTAACTTTGTTTATGTCAAAGTCCCTGCCCAAAAAAATAATAAAATAAAAAAAAATGTTATTTTTCGTTAACTTTTAGTATAATGAAAAAGAAAAGAAAAAACATCAATTGGAACCGGGATATACCTATTTATCATATTAATTAAAGTCTCATGGATTGAATCCACAGCTCCTTCGAGCTTCTGCAACTCAAGTTCAAGCCCCTACAAGAAATACAAATTTAAAAAAAATTTAACGAATTTATGAGAATATAACAACGAAAGTTTGGATTTGTAATCGTTGCCAATTTTCGAATGCAATGAATTATACCTCGATTTTCTCCTTTCTTGCAACAGAGTCCCAATCTTTTGTAGCAATTCCGGTTTTCCAGTCAATGCCGACAGTGACCTTTTTAATCCCGTGTTGATCACCGTCTAACCCAAAGCAAGCCAAGTAATTCCCGCTCTCGGTTGTTGTAAACGCAAACTGACCGTGAGACACTTTTTCTTGATGATGGAGGTTATTTCCATACGGTGATGTCACCTACAACAAATATTTAAAAAGCTAAACGATCTTCAATTCGAAGTCTTTGAAGAAGAAAATCGAAAGAGTATCACTAAAAATGATAATCATTTTTCCGAAATTTCAAAGAGCAAAATCGAGAGTCCACTTGCTATGCGATTCATCACTAGCTAACTATGTAGTGATTTCAATATCAGTTCAGAATCAAAAGTTATTACACACACACACACACACACACACACACACACACACACAACTTTTGATTGTGAATTGCAGAATTGCTCAATTGGATTTTACAGAGTTAGCAATTTTAATACCAGGAACTCCATTGTTACATATCTAAACAGAGGCATCAAAATAAATGTAAACAATTTAAAATTAAGAAAACATTACTTTCAAAAATCACTGCAAAAAAAAAAAAATTAAATAAAAAATGTGAGTTTATCATTCACTGAATACAAACAGTTGATAAATTTAATTGTCGAATTTTTTTTTTTTTTGGATATAATCCTAACGGATTTAAGGTGACTAGATCGATCAAATGCAGTAGAAATTCTAGAATTTGATTTATTTAATTTAAAAAAAAAAAGATATGATTTTACCTTAACGGTGATGGTGGGAGTGACAGTGTTATTGACATCGTAATCCTCGCCGACGAAGGCGTAGTAATCACCCAAAACGACGACGTGGTTGTGCAATTCTTCCGAAATGCATTTGGTTCCCGAACTCGGCAAATCCAACCATATCCCACGCGCCGCCGGAACCGCCGCCGCCGCCAGCAATACTAGCACCGGCCATAAGCAACGCGCCGCCTCCGCCAACTTCATAATTGATTTGTGTAACTGATGTGGAGAGCAGTAGAGGGGATTTTTTTCCGACGCTGTTGGGATCTTAGAATTGTGATTGACTAATTAGGGAGGAGGGTTGGCAGAAACGATGAGGGTGAAGGACACGCGCCTTGTTGTTTAGGTACTGAGTGGTGGAGACGCGTGAGGCTGTGCGAGTGGGATTGAGGAACAATTGCATTGGCGCCACGTTGTTTGGGTTTCGTCTGGCCAATGAGATTTCGTTGTGGCGTTGACTAGATATTCCAGTTCGGACAGGGAATTGTTGAACCCACGCGCGTTCCGGCCAAATGTTTTTACTTCTTAGCTGCATTAATGAAAATATCCCATAATTATCGCACTTATCTATATTCAATATATATATTTATTTATTGGGTCAATCCAAAGCGGCCCCACTTTGGATAAGCCCGTAAAGTTGAAACATAGGTGCTAAGATGAAAGCCCAATTATTTTCGGGCTCAATAGAAACAAATAGCCCAATAAAAATAAACTATTCAATAAATTTAGTGAAACATAATATTTATATTTGATTCACTAATTTGTGTTCGCACGTGTTTGACTTAAGAAATTGTGCCTGTTGTTTTCCAGCAGTTTTGTGTTCCCACGTGATTGATCGTCGGGCCATAACCCCCTCTCTCGAGTTTCACATAATTTCACATTTAGGTCATTGAGATTATGAGATACTATACTCGGTAAAATATATCGAATGATTTTAATCGTTGATGTACTGAATAACTTCCTGTTGAACACATGTACAATGTGTGTGATTATATGCAAATCAACGATTAATAATAATCACCCATTATATTTCACTGAGTGTAGCATCAAATAAACCTTTCACCTGGTATCTTCCAAATCTTTCGATTTGCTTTCTTATATTTCTATTGAATGGACAATAAAATTTACTTTATCAAGCAATTAATCATCATAATCTATAAGTACAAAATTATAACTTATAAGTACAAAGTTGTGCACTTCTAACAATCATATATATACAACTTTGACGTCTAACGACAATTCGCGTTTGATCCTAACCCGACCTTAAATGTTCAAATAGTATATTATCTGCAGCAGAACAACGACATGTTTGATGAAATTAACGTCGAATACTTAAACATCTCATATGATCAATATAATGTTAAGTGTTGAACAACTTAATTCGTTTGGAACATCAACTTAATTCCTACTATGAAAACTAAAGATCGGTTCGGGATAAATCACGAGATCCAAAACCATTACTATTATTAAGAGCAACCAAACACAACCTATAACTTCGACCTTCTCGTGTTACAAACATTGTAACTAAAATTACCAAATTAACCCCAACCGGATCGAGATTCAAGAAAATGGGATAAGATAGGATGCTTCTTAGGTCTTTCCAACACACACTTCAATATTCATTTCCACCATCTATCTAACTTGATGAAAAACAAGAGTTTCTACATTTAATGATTTGAATTGAGATAGATTTTAATTTTGGTCTAAAGGGATTAGCTGTCTTTGGCCTACACTATTATTATTACAATGTGTCCTTTCATCAAAATATGCTAGCTCACGTACGTACGGATTGTCCTTCCCCCACGAGTTCATCATATATATATCCAAAAAAATTAAACATGTCCTTTTTTTTTTTGGCTAAATAAATTATTAAAAGATATGGTTGTTGAAATAGAAACTCTCACCAATTTCCCAGCAATTTCGTCCATCAATTTTTACAATATTTATTTTAAAAAAATTAATAGAGAAATCCAAATTAAATCACGTCAATATATATATATATATATATATATATATATATATATATATATATATATATATATATATATATATATATATATATATATGAGTACAATGCATGATGGGATTCACCGTACAACAAGGAACAAACATCTTGTTTGGTTGGTGTAACAAATTATACAATCTATTATGAGAGTTTGTTAACATTTAATTGGTAACATTTTCGACCATTCGGTTTCATATATAGTTAGAATTAAATTGAAATCGGAACTCGGAAGTTGGAAAATTCCAGGTTTTAGTCCAATGATCGACCTGATTTTGGTGCTTGTTTATTGTTACTCGTTCTTTATTTGTATTTCTATTTTTATATTGTTACATCGATCGGATGACACAAAAATGAAACAGCCCCGAATTCCCGTTGAACCATTGCAGGAAATAATTAAAAAAAACATTTTTAGATATACGAAATTTCCGTCGAAACTTCCGAGGAATACATACAATGAAATATTTACGGAGTATTAGTTAATTACTAATTAATTAGCATAACTGTAAGTCACCTGAGACAGAGAGAGCTTCATCAAACAGCCCCTCCACCAGTACTTAATTAATTAATTAACTTAATTTTCTGACAATTTAGGGTTTGATATATTATATATATATATATATATATATATATATATTTATTAGTGAAAATTAATGAATTGATTCCATGCTAATATATATTGATGCTAATTAATTAGCTTGCGATTACGAGGAACGAGAGGTTCGTACGGATTCTATTCGATCGAGCAGACACCATTCTTGGTAATGAAAAAAAATTAGTACGGATAAACTATTCTGAAACAACTCATCTACATTATAAATTCATAGTACTTAGAAAATAAATAAATAAATTTATGTCAATAATAATAATAAATAGATTTATGAATATTCTGGAATAAATTGTGACTTTGTGTGGACCTATGTATATAATATAATTCAAAGTGAGTGATAGTTTACCTGTCAATTTCAGTTGATCTTTAATTATCTTTGGGAGGCATTTCAGGCAACTTGTTTGAATTTTTTTCACTCAAACGTAACGCGGCATCAACACCTATATACAATCATATATATATATATATATATATATATATATATATATATATATATATATATATATATTGCAAATTTAGACCGGATGATCTGTTTTTATAGGAAAATCGAATGTCATAGGGTGATTGGCACGTGGATAATTTAAATAAAAATGTAGTTAGGATTCTAATATAATTGAAAAAAAAAGGAAAAAGAAAACTCCAGCATAAGCCGTAACCCCTGTAACCCTAATTATAAATCAGCGTGATTTATTAAGAGTTAAGACTTAAGAGTGCCACATGTCAAAAAATTAGTGGGTTCCGATTTATATATATATATTATTTCTTCAATATATATTCATGCATGTAGCCATATTTTAATGTGTTTAAATATCTTTTTCCCAAAGCATAAAAGTGTTTTTTACTTATTATAGTTGTACTGTACAACAAATTAATTAAAGAGAATCGCATCGAATTCCTAGCTCTAAATAAATAAAAATTTGAATTAATAACAACAGAAAAAAAAAAAAAAAAAGTCAATTGATTCAGGCGTAAGCTTGTTGTCCCCATGAGTCAGTTATTCTGCAAACTTTATTTATTCATAAACCCCATTTCTAGAGAGAGAAACGCGTTTTTAGGAGTTCCATGCATGACAGAAAAGCACCAGCTGTTTTTTTTCCCTTTCTTTCTAGAGCTAAAGGGTATCATACATATTACATAGTACGTACTGTGTTTAATTAGTGTTCCATTTGCGCGTACTTAGTTTTATTGTTTCTTGATTATTTTATTTTATTTTATTTATTATGATAATAATAATTTATAATTTATATGTATTCACACAGCACAGGCACACACTCCTGCAAAATCCTGGAAGCTGCTCATGATATAATAGGGAATCCTATGTTTCTCTCTTTTTTAGCCACATATTATTATTTATTCTGTATATGTAGTACTAGAATATTCAGAATATATATTATTTATATATATAGATAATAATATAATATAATCTAGGATTATTAAATGCCGGGTCTAAGATTTGTTTGTTTAAATCTAATTAATTTAAGCTAACCCCCATGTGCCCAAGTGACTCCCTTTCCAAGTGAGGGTAAAAAGATTCAATTTTTACTACTTTTTGCACGAGTAATTTTCTAATATGTGTGACTTGTGGTGTAAGTCAAGAACTTTTTTTAATTAACTAAATTTAATTTAATTTGCCTCCTCATGTGATTACAGACTGCCAAAAAGTCTGCCCTTTAATTTATTTCTGAGCAAAATTGTGTTGGCCTTTGAAAAAATGGCATTTCTCCATGTTACTACTATTAGTTGCAATTCAAAAAAAAAAAAAAAGTCTTTTTCAAAATTTTCTATTTTATCTGTCAAAACGAACCTATTTATATAAATATTAGGCCACGTAAAATACCGTCAGCCCTGAGGTACCGTTAAATTACGAAAAAAAACCCCTTCTTGTTTGGGTAATTATAACCATATCCCTCACCTATGAATCTTCTTAGTACCTACACGTCCACCATTACAGAGTTAAATTTAGTGAAATCTTTTAAATTACGTAGTGTATTCTCCAATTTGTACCCGTTTTACCACATTTGAGCTCCACATTTTAAAACACATTTGATCGTAAGTTGTGTCTCTTGGCTTGTAAATATTAGATTGTGGTGCATCCGAAACTACATTTTGTACAAAACGAGTACAAACTAGAGAACCGTTCACGAAACCTAAAATATATGATCCTGTTAAATTTGAACCACAATGATGAATGTATAAAAAGATTCATATATTATTGAGGCGTTGCTGTCATCACCCAAACAAGAGGGTTTTTTTCGTAACTTGACACTTACCTCAGGGTAGTAATTTTCCCATATATATATAAGAACAAGAAAAAGTCTGATTAGTTAGCAATGCTGGCATGAATAAATCTCATCAGGTTTAAAATTAAAGAGAGAATTTTTACCATGTATATATAGTTGTACACATTCAAAGGAAAGCAGCAGCGCACTGCAGCAGCAGCTTAGAAAAGTCACTGTCATGTGAAGAAGCCACTTTTTTCCTCTCTTTCTTAATTAATTAATTAATTAATTCCTTAAAATAAAATAAATTAATAAACTAAGATAACTGGAAAATATCTGTCAGCCATGTCAGCAATATTATTACTATTCTTTGACTAAAAAGGTTATTCCCCCATACATTTCCACTTTCTATAAATACCCTCTACTCCCCCTCTTCCTTCACAATCACTTCTTCTTCCCCCCTCAAAACACACACATTATATACATACATATATACATACACATACTCAGTTGTATAAGAAAATGGTGAAGCCAGAGAAAAAGATGCCATCTTCTTCTTCAAGTACAGAGAACAACAAGGCAGCAACAAAATCAGATCAAGAATTGAAGAAGAAGTACAAAGGAGTGAGAATGAGAAGCTGGGGCTCATGGGTTTCAGAAATTAGGGCACCGAATCAAAAAACAAGAATCTGGTTAGGCTCTTACTCAACCGCAGAAGCAGCCGCCAGAGCCTACGACGCCGCTCTTTTATGCCTCAAAGGCTCCTCCGCCAATCTCAATTTCCCAATCTCCACAATCAGTAACCCTAATCCCGATAACTTAATCCTCTCCCCCAAATCCATACAGAGGATTGCTTCTGCAGCAGCCGCAGCTACTGCAGCCGCAAATAATAGTAATAGTAATAGTAACAGTAATAGTAACGGTAATAGTAATAATAATCCCAGGTTACTGGACACTTCTCCGTCATCGTCGTCTTCGTCTGGTGGCTGCTACAACGACACTCCATCGCCGTCGCTTTCGTCGTACCACTCGTCGTCTCCGAATAATTGTTCGAGTCCACACGTCGAAGATGATTATTGTAAGGTGCATTTTGATGAGTGTGCGGCCATGGCGGCGGCGGCGGCGGCGTGGTACAACTTCGACTCCCCGAAGTACAATGAGATGCTGATGGGTGGTGCTGGGGTTTTCTTTGATCCTAATTTAATGGCGGAGGAGTCTTGCGAAGATGATGGTGATATTCGCTTGTGGAGCTTCTGCTGAATATCGAATATTATATTATATTATATTATATTTTATTTTATTTTATTTTTTTCGGGGTTTTTGTTTAATATTTATTTTATTCATTTCGGATGATCTTCGATTTATTTCTTGAAGACATTACTGACGATATATTTAAATTTATATATATAGAGACAGGCAAATTTAATTTTACTGTGTGATTTTTGAGTTTAGTTTTGAGGTCCTGTATATTTAATTATTGAGTTCTACTTTATTTAATGTATGTTGTAATTCATTTAATTATATATCTTTTATAAATACATAGTGAAAAGAGACAAAAATGTGATTTAATTTCTCTAAATTGTTTGAGGACTGAATTTTTTCTAGATAATTTGTTACTTAATTCCTAGCTAGATGCGTGTGGTGTTTTTTGAAAGATGGGACAATGATTTAGGTCAAAAGTCAAATGCACCAAAAGAAAAAAAAAAATATGTCAAGTATTAAACTTTGCAAAATCAAACTAATAATAAAATAGCTAAATTACTGCCGGTAAGCTCAAGTTGGAAAATCCATCGTCTAGTATAGTTAAATTTGAAACTGTAACGGCGGATGTGTAAAACGATGCATGATTGAAAGGGTAATTGTACTATGTGGTATTTTCGTAATTTAAGCATACTTCAGTGGCGACCGTAATTTGCTCTAATAAAAATCAATAGTACTTACAAAGATTTGCCAACAATGTAATTAGTCCCAGTGACAAAAGTTAATATGCGATTAGTAGTTATTAACACACTTTATAAGTCGAACTCGTCAATACTTTTTCAGTGAGTGAATTAATCTCGAGTTCATGTATTTTATCGATCTTGAAATAAATTTATAGTGGATCGGAGAAATAAGTCCAAACACATGATGGAGTGACGAATGTCACTCTAGTAATATTTGAAAAGGGGATCACTATTTCAAATCCCAAATTTTGCTTACTTGAATACCAAAAAAATAAAAAATAAATAATTAATTGTAAATTACTTTAATACCCTTAATGAAATTAAAACCAAAAAAATATTACAAATATTATTTTTCTTTCTTAAATACCAAATAATCAAAAACTCAAAAAAACCATTTCCCTCCTCCACCTCCTTCTTCTCCCTCCCCAAAAACCCTTCTAAAAAATCTTCCTCACAACAAACCCTTCTAAAAAATCTCACAACAAACCCTTCTAAAAAATCTCAAAACTAAAGAAATTAAAACCTCACAAAACGTATAAAATTTAGTTATAAGACAATAATATGGTAGTATATATGAAAGGAGAACACATTAAGGTAAGTATCGATGTCTTTTTTGAGCTTCGAAGTCGATTTTGAAGTTTTATTTTTTTGAAACCCGCCGGCAATTTTCGACACATACAGGTCGATTTTTTGGTCAATTTTCGACACCAACGTGTCGAAAAAAAAAAAAAAAAAAAAAAAAAAAAAAAACAAATTTCGACACCTACCTGTCGAAAATTCTCCAAATTTCGACAGGTATGTGTCGAAAAAATACTGTTGGTAAAAAAAAAAAAAATTTTTTTTTTTTTTTTTTTTTTTTTTTTTTTTTTTTTTTTACCAATAGTGTTTTTCGACACATACCTGTCGAAATTTGGAGAATTTTTGACAGGTAGGTGTCGAAATTTGTTTTTTTTTTTTTTTTTTTTTTCTTTTTTCGACACGTTGGTGTCGAAAATTGACCAAAAAATCGACCTGTATGTGTCGAAAATTGCCGACGGGTTTCAAAAAAAAAACTTCAAAATCGACTTCGAAGCTCAAAAAAGACATCGATACTTACCTTAATGGCTTCTCTTTCCACATATACTACCATATTATTGTCTTATAACTCCATTTTATAATTTTTGTGAGGTTTTGATTTTTTGAATTTGGAGATGTTTTGGAGGATTTAGGAAGATGAAAAAGATAGGGTTTAATTGGGTTGTCGCGGCAGTTACGAGCACGTGCGGTGGCGTTCGGCGGTGGCGGCGGCGGCGGCGACGGCGATGGCGGCGGCGGTGAGGGTTGGAGAGGAGAAGAAATGGTGGAGGTTTTTTTTTTTTTTACAACAAAGGGTTTTTTTTTTTTTTTTTATTTGGTTTTTGAATAGGTAATTTCTAAAAAAAATTGATATAATTGATATTTTGTATGAAAGGGTGTTTTTGTACTTTTCTTTTTATTTTGGTATTAAAGTAAGAAAAAACTGATAAATATGTACTCAATTTTGGTTTTAAACTTGGTAGTATTCAAGTAAGCAAAAATTGGGATTTAAAATAGTTGCCCCCATTTGAAAATATATATTTGCACATGGAGCTGTCTATTTTAGGAGAAAATTAAGAGTACTGCATGGGTTCCATTTATTATTGTTTCTCAAACATTGTACTTGGTCTTTTCAAGACAATTTTTGTGGGTCATGCTTCCGGGTTTTGGATTTCATTAAATTTAATTTAAATTTATTTCTTATATTATATAATATAAATTAATGCTACTATAATATAAAAAATATAATTGGATACTTAGCAGAATTTATGATATGCAGATTTTGGAAGAGGCATCTAGTGAACATGGGACACTGCCCCATGATGTTAGAATAATTTCAAGTTTTTTTTGGCAACATCTCATGTGGATTGAAGCATCAAATTTTGTATTTTTTTAATTTATTTATTAAAATTAAAGAATTTCAGTTTAATTTAATAGGTGGCACTATCTTATGAAAAAACTAGTCAGTCTTGTGGCTATCATCTCATGTGTGGAAGTTTTTGTCTTGTGGGAATCCTATGGTGCTAATTGTGTAAAATGATGATGAATAACATGGTATGATTAAATGCAATAATTAATATATACATTATTTGATATTTGATTTAGGATATAAATCCAACTGAATATCATAAATAACATTTTTACTAAAATTTGGGATTAAAATCATAAATAACATTTCTAATTTCGAAATCGGAGTAACTAACAGAAATATAGACAGCATTCGTGATCAGCAAAGGCAAACACGAGTACGAAGCTCCAACATAAGCACAAATCTCAACCGAGACGAGGATTTACGAAACAAACATCGGATATACATCTCATACAAATTCATTATTAACAAACAAAAATATAGACAATATTCACCAGCAAAATCGACACTAGTAAGAAGCTCCACACGTACGCTAGCTAAGCTACTAGTCGATATATACAACATTCATCAGCAAAATCAAACGTATCAGTATAATATATAATTCAGGCACAACGATTACTATAATCATCACAAAGTAGCGAGAATGCAGCATAACGGATCATAGAAACGAAACTTAAATGACACACAAGTGCCCTTGATTTCTTTCATCGAAGTGATCTGTTTCGAATAGATACCACTTAAGCTTTAAAGCTTCTATCTTTCTTCGTATTTTTCGACCAAATAATCCACAGTCGTAGCTTATAAATTCCTAAAGTTCGTTTCTAATTCTATTAGCTTAGTAGTGGTCATCAATGTGCTGAGTTGCATTATCACAAATTATTTTCATTATTATCGAAAAGAATCTCCATATTGAATATCTAATTACCATAAACCCAAACAAAGGAAAAAATCAATTAAAGCATAAACCCCATCAATGAAAAATAACAGAATCCAATTAATGCAAAGCATCGTACATTACGCATAAACCCTAACGAAAATCACAAAAAAAATAAACTATAGGTAATCCCAAAAGCTTCTTTAAAAAAAAATTAAATTAAAAAAATCAGTAAGCAAGGATTTGAAGAAATTCGCGCCTTGGGGTGCATTTTACATTTAGACCCTCAAGTTTGAAAACAATTACATATATGCCATTCAGCAAGGATGGAAATTAACGTTTTCCTTTTAATGAAGGGCATGTTCGACATTCTACTATAAAGCAAGTCGCTCTAGTTATACCTTCTCTTTCTCAGCAAATCCATAACGCCGCCGCACTGAGAATCTTTCCGGCGCTTAATTTTCTCCGGGGCCAATTCGAAAAAGCGATGGGCTTCACGAAAGAGCAACTTCTTTCTCGTTTGGAGGTTAATATTTACTTTTTTTTTCCGTAACTATTTGCTGTTAACGAAACAGGATTTATAAATTGCCTGAATTCGAACCAACGGTAGATTTTTGTGTGTTTGTTATGCTACTTGATTGATATTGAATTTGTTCGGTATTGTTTGGTATGCTGATTGCACGAAAACATGAGAGAAATAACCTAATTGAGTGGTAGGAGTTGATTATATTGATTTTTTTGGTTAGAAACCTAATTGAGAAGTATCCGTTGAAATCGATCGATTTATAGTACTTGTGAGGATATATAAGGTATATGCCTGCATAATTGAGCTACATTGTTGTACGAGTTCAGCTGAAAACCCTGTGAATTCTTATCCGATTGAGTTCATAATCGATACAAATTGGTCGTAGAGTTTATAAATTTTGTTTGTGTTTACTGTTTTTGTTCGTATGGTGATCGCGTTGTCGGTTTTTCCTCAGGAGCTTCAAGTAGTTTTTTCCAAATACGAGCATCCTGTTGTTTTGACAGTCGAGGCTCAGGTAATAAATAGTCTTTTTTAAGCTCTTATTTATTTCTTATTTTTTACGGATTCTTGAAATTTGAAGTGACATTGTCTTTCGCATCAGGCAAAATATGTCGGCCACATAAAAGGTGGACTGAGCAAAAATCTATTTTTGAAGGTAAGGTGGTCGATGTATGGATGAAATCTCGATATTTTTCTTCTATATCTGTGTGAAAATCTGACTTGAAGGCTTCGTCTTTCTTCTGTGACAGGATAAGAAGCAAAGATATTACTGTGTCTCGGCTTTGGCGGAGACGAAGGTAGATCTGAAAGGTATTGAATTAATAATCCGTATTTCAGTATTTTGACATAGATTAAGATATTCATCGAGTATTTTTTGTAATAAAAGTTTTTTTGTTTTCGGAGAATAAATTGTTAACTGGAACTGTGCAGTTCTGTCTCAGAGGCTCGGTTTGGGGAAAGGAGGTCTAAGAATGGCTCCAGAAGAAGCACTCGGAGAAATTCTTCAGGTATGTTTTCATATGTTTTATGTTGCTTTACGACTATCGAATTTGACGAGATGTCTTTCAATTATTATAATGAACGATTCACCCGACTATAAGTACATAATGGCTATTGGCTTTGAATCTGCATAAAATCGCATGACAGAATCGTATCACGTAGTTGCTTGCTTCACACTGTATCGCATTTGACTATTGTATTGTAGTCATATACTATGTGTGGACTTCTATGAATTACCAAATATTTCAATTCTTAGATAACCCTTTTGTTAGTATATGAATTTTCGATCGCCCGTGTATGCATCACATGGATACTGCATTTAATTACTTTTAGCTGGTTAACGATTCTAGTTACCGTTGGGTTTATCTCTCTTTGCATTTTGTTTGATTTTATTGAAGGTGCCTCTAGGCTGTGTTACTCCTTTTGCACTTGTGAATGAATCAGCGAGGTATTGGTCTTCGAGTCTCGATTTGTGTTTATATATGTTGTTGCGATTTACGTACTTCTTCAGGAATATCAAATTAAAAATTACTTTTGTTTTGCTTTTGCAAAGGCAAGTTTCTTTGCTGTTAGATCAAGGGTTTAAAGCTCATGAATGCTGTTTCTTCCATCCATTGTCTAATGACATGTCAATCGGTAAGTGATTTATTACTTATTTTTTCGGTAGAACACTTCAAAAAATTATTATATACGGGCCTTATAGAAAATGCGAGATTGGATTTCGCTCTCACACAATATGTACTGCTCAACAGCTCTTAATACTCGTGATCTTGACAAGTTTATGAATTCAATCGGGAAAACCCCTGCTTATGTTGACCTGGAGGTAAGATTGAGATTATTCGGAAGTTTAAGTAGGTTCTCATTATTATTATTATTATTATTATAATCAACAAATTAATTGTTTTTAATTGCTTTCACAGGCTAACCCGACAGTAGGGAAGGATCAACCTCCAGATCTAGCTACTCTCGTTCCGTCTGATGCAACAGTCTCGGTTGAACTTCTAGAGAAACTGAATGGTATCTCTGTCAACAATCAACCAACAACTGTTAAAGGTATACTTTCAGTTATTTTTATATTTTTGGATAATGATAGTGTTTTGTGATTGACGAAAACATGATTTTATGTAAAATTTATGATATTTGATTAGTGGCAAAAGATGTAAAACCGTCAAATGTTTCTACAAAAGAGATATCGTCTAGTGCTGTCAACTCACCGCTCTCCTACGCCGACCCTGATAAATTTGTTGAAGAAATTTTGGAGAAGACAAAATCCATGTTTTTCTCAGAGGTTTGTAAAATATTGCAATTTCGGAATCTATTATTAGTTCAAAAAATGTCTCACTGAAATCAGACGATTTTGTTCGATTGTTTGATAATTAGATTAAAGAGGAGAACGCAGAGAAATACCGGGAACAACTTGCTACTAAACTCAGAGTGGAGTTGAAGAGCATTGCTGTGAGTAATAAAATACTCGACGCGCACTTGATTAATAGTCGACATATAGTTTTACTTATATTTCTCTACCTTCGTTTCAATTTTTTTTTTTTGAATTGATTTTCATTGACATGTAAATTTATTGCAGACAATGTTCAAGAACACGGCATACACAGAAGGCTTCAAGGCTGGTATTCATCATCAGCCGAAGAGAATGTAATATTATTGACATTCATCGAAGACATATACCGAAGCAAATATCGGAGAAAAAGCTGTTTGACCTCGAATTCTTATCCCTATAACATTTTTTTCAATTATTTTAGTAACCTGTTCTTGGACTGCTGTATGACACTTTCTTAGTTTAGTTGAGACCTTTTAAATATTTGAGCACTTATATGATTATATATATATCCTTATTATATTATATTTATTGAGTTTCGAATAAATCTAAGTTAGTTGTGTTTGGAAACGCTTTTCCAAAGTGATTATGAACTTTTTTTGGTGCATTTTGGAATTTTTATTTATTTGTTCTACATGCTTAATTCGACGTAAACAAACAAAAATTATGAATCACGTGTGGGTGTTCCCAATTCCGAGATCCATTAGAATTAGGAATGTTTTCATAACTTTATATATATGCACATTCTAAAAAACTTTCGTATATTTTTTAATATACCTAGAACTTTTATGGAGTAATCTAGAGAACTACTTCTGACTCTAAAATTAAATCAATCGACACCATTCATTTGGAAGATGAAATGAAATAAAACAAAACGCAAGGACCTTGTTTGGCTGGCCATCTCCGTGTGAGTCAAGTGGCCGGCCTGGCCATCTCCGTGTGAGTCAAGTGGCCGGCCGATACCTCGAGCGGCTATAAGTACAAATTACAATCCAAAATAAGTGTCCAATAATATGACCACAGTCCATATTGTTTCTACTACTTCTACGATTGAAACTAGAAGTTCTAGTTTCAACCACAGGGTTTTACCAAAACTAATAACTATTGAAAACATTGCATATACGGACAACAAAAATAGTATAAAGAGAACCGATTCTTCATTATTTGCAATGTAAAAACGGTCATCCGACTCCATTTCCTCTGTTCTATTGCTTGAGGATTGCATTGTACCTACAAACAGAAAAGACAAAAATATAGCATTCTGAATATTTTTTGAGAGAACGTACGTGCCAAAGAATTATTTCATTGAAGTGATATTTTAGGAGAAACGCATTTTTCGAAACTGTACATAACAAGAAAGAATAATAGCAAAACGAAACAGTGTATATAAAATTCAGGCACAATGATTACTGTATCATCATAAAGTATCGAGAATGCAGCATAACGGATCATAGGAACAAAAGTAAATTAGACATAATTATTATACTTTTTTTTTACCAAGATTTGAAGAGAACATAAGTGCCCTCGAATTCTTTCTTTGAAGTGATATTTTAGTAGAAACACACATTTAACACTTCAGTCTTTTTTCGTATTTTTCAACCAAATAATCCATAGTCGTAGCAATTTGTTTAGTTAGTGGTCATCAAAGTGCTGAATAGCATATGACAAATTATTTTCATTATCAACTTCATTTTATTATTGATATACACATCTCTATTACTGAAAAGGATCTCCATATTAAGCATCTGACCATAAACCCTAACAAAGGAAAATCACTAAACCCTAACAAAAATCACAGAAAAATAAATTATAGCTAATCCCCAAAAGTTCTTCAAGGAAATAAACCACATACAGAATTAAAACACAAAACCTAATCTAAATTAAGAGTAACAGTTACAACTTACAAGGAATGGCATTAAAGAACAAAACAGAACACATATCATGAAAATTGTTTCCATTTATGTTCATAATTGGCACGGAATAACCGTTCTCGTAAAAAAGAAAATCAGTAAATGAGTTTTACCAGTGAACGGAGGAAATGAAGATTTGAAGAAATCCGTGACTTAGTATGAAAAAAAAAAAATCAATTTTGACTGATTTTTGGCCGGTTTTTGCCACCGAATTTGACCCGCTTTAAAGGTTTGACCGCCTCGGACCGCCTAAAACCGCCTCACCGGCAAACAACCGATTTTTCAAACATTATTACTAAAATCGTAAAGGTTTTGGAGCGCCTCCACCTCGGAGACCGATTAATCAACCGCCTCGACCGATTTTTAGAACACTGCTATAAATAGACCAAGTAACTAGCAGATTTTATGCGACAACCATGCAATTAGAATCAAATCTTGTACTAATCAAAGGGTTCTACTGTCGTTGACTGTAATTGTACTGTCAACTACAATATAATTACGTTAATGTACTATCAATGACAATATAATTACGTTAATGTATTGTCAGTGACAATATAATTACTGCTAATGATAGTACAATTACGGTCAACGTTTAGCGGTAGAGATGAAAAACGGATAAAAATTTCAGCGGGAAAAAATATCACTAAAAAAAGTCAACACCGGAAATCGGCGGCGGAAAAAGCAGGAAAAAAAAACCCAAAAAAGTCAACGCTGGAGACCGGCGGCGGAAAAAGCAGGGAAAAAAATTGAAAAATTAACCGCCAATCAACGTCGAAACCAGTGGCAAAAAAATAATTTCATAAAAAAAAAAGAAGAAGACAAAATTGGATTTTGGTGGTCAAAATTGATTAAATTGGGTTACAGTTAAGAATGGGTGTAAAGGGTTGGGGTAATTTTGTCATATTATTTAATTTTTCTTTATTTATAATACATATTAAAGGAATGAGCTTATTGACGAAATATATATAGCCCATGAATCTAGAATAATAAAGATGGTTGGACTTATGCACAAAAAAACCCTAATTAATTTGCAACATTAAACTTCATTTGTTTTAATGAACACACTATGTTTTTTTTTTTTTAGGTATAATTTGATAAAACCCCTCATTACACAAGGGTCATTACATTAGGCCCAAATTTATTTTTCATTTTTAAGATAAATCGAAAGGAGTTTTTATTAATTAAAAATCCTTAATTATCACTATTATGCCCCTAAGTAATTAATACACGTGTTTTTAATATATGTTATTAAAGAAGATACACAATATCTTCTACATAAATATTTTAATGAACACTTTTTCAATTAATTCCACCATTACCGCTTATTGATTGCACATTTTCGTTTATGTGGAATCGAAATTGTAACTCACATAAATAATAATTTGTTTGTGTCATTTGAATAAATGGCGGCGGTGCAGATTCACATGGTGGTTTTCGGTTCACATGAGAATTTAAGATGAGTTATATGTGAGGTTTTGTATTGATTTACGTTGGACAGTAATTTGTATGTGTATGTACACGTTTTGTTGATATATACAAGATTTATATGTGTCTGGTGCACTGTACACGTTATGTTGATGCTTAAACAAATGTAAGAGTGGTTTATGCACGCAGAGTGGTTTTTGTACACAAAGTGGTTTTCACGTACAAAGTGGTTTTCGCGCGCAGAGTGCTTTCTGCCCTTCCCTTATTAAATCCATGGATTTTGACCTTCCCATATTATTGAATCCACTATTGCGCAAAGTGAATTTTGCCATTTCCACTGTCATATACGTCATTTTTTTACTTAAAAAACTTGTGCGATGTTGAACCAATATATGTATGTTGTTTGCCCTAAAGAGAAGAAGTTTTTGTCTGAAAATAATAGTAGATTTTCTTACGGTAAACGTGAAGCTATTGATGCAATATTTGGAGATCAAGAGAAAAAAAATAAAATGAATTTTCGAGATACTGAGAAAGTTGGGGCGAGATTTGTGGAGAGATGGAGAAATATTGAGAGGATTTTGGGGAAAGAAGTATTAGGAGAATTTTTAGGTAATGCGATTTTGAAAGGGATTCTGCATTTAATTCACTGTATTTTTTATTTAAAATAATTATACTAATTAGCGGGGGCATATAAGGTTTCTTAGGGTCAATGGGTTTATGTTAAATATCAAATACAAATTAATAATTTGTCAAGAAGTAAAATCTCAATGGAGGGTGTTTAACAAATAGCCCCCTATTTTTATCTTATTTTAATTTCCATGAATATTCTAGATTTTCCTCTTAGATGGTTTGTTGTTGTTGTTTTTTTTAACATGTTCGACTGTAAAGTTGTAAAATATATAATTTATTTATTGACCGATATAAGTTTGATATAAACCCGAAATTCGAAAAATACGTGAGCGGAGTTTGAGCCTATAAAAATGAGGCCCAACGATATTTGAGCTTGAGCCTAAAATAACACGACCCAATGGTATATGAGTTTGAGTCGACCCAGACTCGACTCACGGCCCAATTGTCAGCACTAGCTTTAGAGAATACTGCACCTCCATGTATCCGCTCCTAATTAAAACAATCAAATAGAGCTTAGTTATTACAACATAGGATAAAATTATTGGTGTTATTTACATTATTGTTTCATCCAACATATATCTATATATATTTCGTCTTCGTTCGTTTTTATACGTAGTTAGGGGCTCGTTCGGTTTCCATGCATGCACGAAGCCCTAATGTATACACAAGTTTAATGCTCACCGTGGTGCTGTGAAGAGGCAGCTGGCCCTTCTCCGTGCGAGTCGAGTGGCCGATACCTCGACCGGAAGGGCCACATATTGGCCAGCCGCCAGCACCGCTGATCTCTGCCTCCGTGAGACTCGTCGGAATCGCTTTCTCGATGATCTCCGCATTGATTAACGGCGAGTTCTTGGCGGCAGACTGGACAAGAATTGTGGAGCCTCAGCCACGGGACGATGCAATCGGAATGGTACACGTGGCCGCACGGTAGCTCCCTCGCTTCCATCCCAACCGTTAACTCCTCCTTACAAACGGGGCATTCCAGGCCCGTTTCCATATGGGCCGACCTGATTTTAATCGTCGGAAGGGCGTCGATCGCCCAATCAGGCGCAGGTGGCGGGCCGGGCCGGTCTTCTTGTGTCAGTTCCTCGATGAGCCCTTCCAGTCCTGGCCCAGCGAAGTAGTCTCGAGGGTCCACGCCGGGCGGGACCGGTCTCTCCCGAGGTGGGCCCGGCCCTGCCCGAGTCGGGCCCGTTGGTCCGACGATGATCCACGTTCTGGGTCGGGCCAAAATCCCACTTTCTGGGCCCCACTCATCATCGTCGTCGTCATCGAACAAATTGTTCCGCCGCCTCCTCGGCTGAAACCACCTCCCCCGCCCACGGGTCCTTACTAAGCCCGAACGTGGCGCCCGGTTAGCTCCGGATGGTTCTCCACTGGGATTACGCAATCCGAGCGGTGGATCAAGGATTAGGGCAAGTGCTTCTAGAATACGGGCCTGGGGGGAGGGATCGAACGCAGTGAATTCGAGAACGGGCCGTGGCCTCGCCATGTCGATTTCGTAGAGGAAGTGGCCGAAGCAACGAGGGCAAACGACTTCGGAGGGATCGCGAGACGCAATTCGGACCATTCGATGGCAATGGTAACACCAATAGAGGTTAAAGTGTCTATTTCCATTACCACTTGTTGCATTTGGAGGGCTCAAAGACATGATTTATTATTTTATTTTATTTTTTTGTAAACTCCTATTATCCAATATGAGCTATGTAGGAAAGGAAGGATCAAGAAGTTGAAATATTGTGAGAAATAGAAAAAGATGGATGAAAAGAGAATATGATTATAAGCTGTTTTTGAGTATGGAAAAGCATGGCTTCCAAAAGTTGCATTAAGTGATTCTCTGTTTGCTTTCTTTCTTCTCAGGCAACTTACACACTTGGCTTTGCTGATTCTTTAACAAGAAAACCATGCAAGACAATAATCAAATTATTCATGACGTGTCCTTCGTCCATTGGGCCATCTAATTTTCATAGTCTTTTTGTAGCCCAATTGCGAGGTACCAAGAATTAGTAGCCCATTGGGCTTTACTATACGGCCCAATAAATGCAAATTTATATATAGGTCAAGCCCATGTCATTTCCTTTCGAACCAGTTACACAATTACTAAATGCATACATTTTTCTATTAATATACAAAAATAATAATAATAATTCCAAAACAAAAAAAAAAATCAACGTTGGGTACATGGCGAGTTCTCGGCGAACGCCTAGTAAAACTAGAACAATATTAGTATTGGTTTATACTATACTACAACAGATAAAATACACGGGATAGATCTTTGCCACGCATATACGCACATCCAGCACAATTCAAAGGTAAAAATATATAGGATGTAGTATAAAAATAATCGTGTTTCAAATATCGTTTTCACAAAATAAATGCTCCATATAGTCAAACAATTTACTTTATAATAATCCTTTTTCTGAATTTAATATCAGAGGCAAACATTTTAAATACTTACCTAGAATATCTTGATAAGTCAATGGTTCATTTGAATAACTTACCCATGCACAACAATAATCCGTGTGCATTAAATAAAAAGATTTGGTCAATGTTGTAGATCAAAAGATAGCCACTTAATTTTCTATCATGCAAAATCATCATCTACAATCATTATCTACAATAGAATTTCGATAAATCAATTTAATTTCTCTTGGATCATATTTCTTTCCGATCCCAACTAGGTGGAAATATATTAAACTAGTAGTTCGATAATTTAATATTTCGCTGAATTTAATAGAATTTTAAACCGTCTATGAGAATCATCACATGGTTGTGCAGTGGAAGGTATTGACATAAATGTTTTATGACAAATTGATAAGGGACGTCAAATTGGATTCGAGTTGCAAAATAACTATTTAATTCGGAGAAGAGTTATTAATGAACATTGGTGGAAATATCGAAAGAAATTATGGAAAAATAAAGGGTTTTTGAAAAACTCAAATTGTATTTGAGTACGAAACGAACTCTATCTCAAGTGAAACGGCGCAAGGAACAAAACTCATGAGCAACGCTCATGAATCACGTCAAATTTCAGCAATCCAACGTCGTTTAGACTCCTAAAAGTTCGTTTTTGCTATTTTAGGAAAGTTTTAAATAATTCATAATTAATTCTAGAAAAATCGGATTTGAATTCCGCAAGTTGGGTTGTTCCCAAAATTACGAGATCTACTAGAATCAGACTCTAACTCGTTTTTGCCGTTTTTGGTAATTTTTAGTATTTTCTTATTTTAATTAGGGTTTTTCGTTTTTTTTAGTATAAATAGTTGCTCTAGGGTTTATTTTTCAGCATCTTCATTATTAATAAAAAATTCTGAGTTTTCTCTCAATTATCTGGTGGATTCCAGAGTTATCGTGTTCTATAGGATTAATTCGTAGAAATTAATTCTTTATCGTGCTTCCGTTCTGCGTCAGTTGGCATCAGTAGCGAGGTTTTTCCTGGTTAGATGGCAAAAGGTGCGAAACATGGAGACAACAACTACGTTGGCGATGACCGCGGGGTTGAAAAACTGCAAAATCTGCGGTTGGTGCGCGAGGAATTTGCCCTTGACAACAACAACATAATGACCGAATCTAGCATGATGATTGCCAAAGGTGTAGCCCGAGGTGCATATGTTAGACACAATTACCATGGACCTGTTCAACTTCAATCAAGGTATGACGACTATTCAAAGGTGAGCGGCAACTCTTATTTTGAAGAAAATCCGCCTATAAAGAGGCAAAAGGATCGTGATAAATATCGGGTAAGAGCTGAAATTCCTTCTTTTAGTGGAAATTTTCTTGAAGTTGAGGATTTTATCGATTGGGTATCAGAAGTCGAAAGATATTTTGAATTGATGGATATTTTGCCGAATAAGATGGTAAAATTGGTTAGGTGTGAGTTAAAGGGTTGTGCAGCCGCATGGTGGGATGATATACAGAGGAAGAGAGCTAGACAAGAAAAATTTCCAATCCAATCATGGAGGAGGATGAGAAGAATGTTGATGGATCGTTTTTTACCCTTAGGTTATGAGCAACGTCTATTTCAACTATATCGTAATTGTTCGCAAGGGAGTAGATCTGTTAACAAGTATACTGCTGAGTTTGAGAGACTAGCAAACTTAAATAACCTGCAAGAATCTGAAAGTACGGAAATTTCACGGTACTTGGCAGGTTTGAATATTTCAATACGTCTTAAGATGGGGTGGCGTATATTCTACACCCTTGAAGAGGCTCAAGAGTCAGCATGGAGGGCGGAATATTATGAGCGAAATAGTGTTTATAGAAAAACCGAAGATGTTCCACCCGTTGTCAAAGTTAAGGAGGCACAAGATACTTCGTTCGTTATTCAACCTCCAAATTTGGTGAAGGATCATGACGTAGGAGTTGACGAAGTTGAAGAGGAAATTGTCGTAAAAATTAAAAGTAGCGTAGCTATTATTAACGATGACATTAACGAAATCAAAGTGAACATCGACGAAGTTGAAGGGACAGACAACGAGTTTGAAGCGAGCATCAACAAAGTTGAAGAGAGCGACAATGGGGTAGAAGACAATGTTAGCAAGCTTGAAGAAGAAGTCGAAGAGTTTAATGAGGGTGTTAAAAGGAAATTTGAGGAAGAGTTTGAAGTTGTAGAATTTGTCCAAGAAGAGGAAGGTGCACGAGAAGAGAAGGTACAAGTGGATTGCGTTGAGGTATGTGATATAATTGTAGATAGTGTTTGCTGTGAAGTTCTTGTATCGGAGAAATTGGTGGAGCCATTGAAATTTTCGATTAAGAAGCCAATTTTTCCAACGCCTCGTTTGGAGGAAGATTTTGTAAGCGAGATTTTTGTGCCGAGAATATTGGTGGAGCACTTGAAGTTGTTTGCAAAGAAATATGCATCGCTATATTTTGATCATAGCTCGAGGTCGAGCTCTTTTGAAGAAGAGGAGATTGATAAGGGACGTCAAATTGGATTCGAGTTGCAAAATAACTATTTAATTCGGAGAAGAGTTATTAATGGACATTGGTGGAAATATCGAAAGAAATTATGGAAAAATAAAGGGTTTTCGAAAAACTCAAATTGTATTTGAGTACGAAACGAACTCTATCTCAAGTGAAACGGCGCAAGGAACAAAACTCATGAGCAAAGCTCATGAATCACGTCAAATTTCAGCAATCCAACGTCGTTTAGACTCCTAAAAGTTCGTTTTTGCTATTTTAGGAAAGTTTTAAATAATTCATAATTAATTCTAGAAAAATCGGATTTGAATTCCGCAAGTTGGGTTGTTTCCAACTTTCGGTATTCTATTAGGTTTAGGAGTTATTTCGTTTTTTGCCTTTTTTGGTAATTTTCTCGTTTTCCTAGTTTGATTAGGTTTTTCGTTTTTCTTTAGTATAAATAGTTGCTCTAGGGTTTATTTTTCAGCATCTTTCATTATTAATAAAAAATTTTGAGTTTGCTCTCAATTATCTGGTGGATTCCAGAGTTATCGTGTTCTATAGGATTAATTCGTAGAAATTAATTCTTTACCGTGCTTCCGTTCTGCGTCACAAATTTTGTAACTACTTCTAACATCACATATACATTTCAATTTTACCTTTTTCCTCATATCTTATTGAAATGGCACCATCAATATGTACCTAATTTCCCCTCAAAACTAGACTAGGAGTATTTTTTTCTTCTTTTTTTTTGAAATCGACATGTTGTATATAAATACGAATTTAAGTTAAAAGATCCAATTTGAAGTTGTATGTAGAGGGTGCCCCATTTTGTTGGATAATGCAACATTTTCTTTTGGGTAAATTACAAACGGCCCCTCAAGTAAGGTTTATTTACAAAAAACCCTCATTTTTCAACAATTACATCCACATCTGTAGTTTGTCGATTTCTTACATTAACATCATTTTGCAGGGAGTGGATGTAAAAAGTTTACAAACAACAGAAGATTAATTATAATTTCTCAAAAAGTATGGGTTTATTTGTAATTACATTTTATCACAAGAATGTGGTTGTGATTTATCTTACAAAGTCAAAAGTGGAGGTTTTATGATTCAATTTTGTAGACATAGTTAAGTCGTGTTTTAATTTTAGGTGGGAAGAAATTAGGGGGTGAATTTGATGACACTTCATTTATTGAAATCTCACCCCCCATTAGACCGACATTTTTTATTAAAGTCAAAAGATAGACCGAGTTAGGTGACTTACCTCGGTCGTGACTCATAAACCGGCTCCATTAAGAAAAATGATTTCATCATTTGATAATAGAGAATTCATTAATGACTCTTTAATTTGAATTTCTCCCCATTTTTTCTTCTCAATCATTAAGACATACTCTATTACGTGTCACTTTAGAGTATAAATGAGTATTTAAACGAAGAAAAACCGTAATTTATATATTTTTAATGTATAAAGGGTAATTTTGAGTTTTTATATTAAAATGAATGTTATTTAATATAATTAAACGGGTATTTAAACGAAGAAAAACCGTAATTTTATTTTTGTAATGCGTAAAGGGTAATTTTGGGTTTTTATATTGTTATTTAATATAATTAACAATTTATGTACATTTACATTAAACGACTCTGACGGTAACATGAAGTACCATTTTTTTAGTCAAATTAACCAAATTTAAAACTCTTTGGCCTCGTTTTGATTGGTAATTTTTTCGACGATTAATTAAATAACGAAATCTTATTTAATGTTTGATTTATTGGAAATCTTATTTCATAAATTTGCATAATTCAAAAAAATGAACGTTTTGTTGAAAGTTTAATGAATTTAATGTTGTATGGATTCAATTTATTTGATTGATTTGTTCAATTGGACCACTTGAAAGTTTGTCCAAAGATTCTGACTAGAAGTTAGAGCACAGAGACAACATAAATCATTACCCGAGTCAGTTTTTAATCTTCAATATAAATGATAACCAGAGTCAATATTTTTTTTTACTATGTTACACCAGTCAAAGTTACATTCGATCGATTTTTATCTCTGATTCACATACACCAATGTTAGTGTGTGTGTTTGTATGTATATGGATAGTAAAGATCTATTCGATAAATTTCACCTCGTGCAACATAGTATAACCCGTATTTTGACTACTCACATTTATTGTAGGTGTGTGTATGTTTTAATTTTTATTTTTGGAAAAAAAAAAGGTTAAAAAACGTGGTTTCTTATGAAATTGACCAGATCAGAGATTCAAGAAAACGTTACTAAATCCCATAAATAAACAATTAAAAAAGCATCTCTTGGAAAATGCGACTTTTCAAAATTTGAACCCTTCCTTTTATATTTTAATCCTAAACAATTTATTATTTTTAATCCTTAATTTTGATTATTGTGCAGTAATTAATAAGGAATTTATAACTATAAAATATAGGAGGGACATGCTACACGACATTACACGCACATAAGAATAAATTCAATGCATACTTTCTGTACGATTATTTTTTTGTTAATATTTAATTTTGAAAACAATAAAATTAAAATATAGATTTTATATATAGGGAGAGTGGATTGGTTATGGCTGATGCAGTCACCATTTTATAATTTTTGCAACCACATAAAGTATAATTGCGAAAAAATAAAATAAAAACAAACTAGTGTGTGACTTATTATTACTATTACTATTATTAATATAAATGTAAAGAATTTAAAATATGAAAATTCCACGTAAGAAAAAGAAGAGTGTTGAATCTGGCGCATGACGTGTCATGTAAGGGATTGAATATTTGATGGATTGGATCCAACAGAGACAAGCAAAGACATGAGTCGTTCTCTCAACTAAAAACAAGTACACTTAATTAATTTTTCTAACGTACAATATTAATATTTAAGAAATTTTGGGAATGCGTCCAATTTTATTGTTGAATATTATCACTTAAAAACTATGAGATTAAATTATGAGCGGATGAGCCGATATTTAGTATAAATCGGATTCCACTAATTTTTTGACATGTGGCACTTTTAATTCTAACTCTTAATAAATCACGCTATTATAATTAGGGTTAGAGGGGTTACGGGTTCTACTGGGGTTTTCTTTTTTCCTTTTTTTTTTTTTTTTCCAATTATTAGAATACTAATTATATTTTTATTTAAATTATCCACGTGTCAATCATCCTATGGCATCCGATTTTCTTATTAAAACAGACCATCCGGTCTAAATTTGCACCCAAAAACTATATAGCACATACACGAGAACGTAAATACGGCGGAACAAGGAAATGAATATGGAAAAACTCCATTTTTCAAAAAGTTGGATACGAGTGTGGCGAAAACGTGTATGTATTAAAAATATAGGGTTACATTCTTAATTTATAAAAATATTATAACGTTTAATTTATATATTTATAGTCAATTACATATTTGTATCTACAAATTATACATATTTGGAGCATATAAATATATTTTAGTATGTAATTAATATCTTAAAAAAATATTAAAACACAACTAGAAGTGAAAAAGAGACATAAGATTTATGTTTTGTCTTAAGCGTATGCAATTTCAAGTTTTTATTTAAAACGGATCTTGAATTCTTTTTGTAGCCAAAACGCATTTCTATATTTTCATTATTAACAGAAGCATCCCTAAAACTTTTAAACTTTCACGGAAAGGGGCCCGAAATATTTCCGATATGTATCATGGCGTTTCAATTTCCAAAACGTGGCAACGCGTGCGTATAGAAGTTTCCGTGCATCATAGCTTAAAATAACTTTTTATCAAGCATTTCATCGATTACATCGGAAGAAAAATTGTGTACACTAGTTTTAGCGGCTCATCTTCAGAATTGTATTAATGCATTCGGCCCCCGACTTAAAATCCTAGCTCCGCTAGTAGTAGTGTGTACAAGACTACAACTATGTGTGTGTACAATTCCAATAATGAGAATTGCACCCATTTTATAAGATAAAATTTATTCCCAAAAAAAAACTTTTCTTGAAAAGTATGATATATTCTGAAAATCAAGTCACCATAGTAATTATTTACTGTAAATCCTCAAAAGCTTTAGGTTGATTCCTACTTTATAGAGTCTTAGTTAATAAAAAGAAGGTCATAATTGATGCAACATCACACTTTATAAGCCTGCAATGCAACATCTTAACAGTCAAACATGCTTAATATTTAATCAAGAAAAGATTAGTAAAATAATCTCACTAAACAGTGCTTTTTTTGTTTGCCTTTGGAGATGCATGTGGGTAAGTGGGGTTGGATGTAAACAAAAAAAAAGAGCAATAAATTTAAATCTTAGGGGGGTAAAAAGCAAATTAAAGAAAGTAACAAAGGAGAATCTAAACAGGCTTTGATTAGAAAAATGGGGCTAAGTAAAAGTTTTTTTGCCTTTTCCTCTACTTGGAAACTTTTTTTTGCATGAAACATGGATTGGGAAAGAAGGTGGAGCTTGGAAGCATGCATTGAACAAGAAAATTAAATAAATTAATAATTATTATTATTATTTTTTTTTTATTTAAAGTTGGGGGATTTTTCACAAAGAAAACCCCACCACTACTACACCATGTGGTTGAATATATAACCTAAAATATATAACAATGACAAAACTGCACACATTTGAAGATGTAGAGGCACATGAGTGTGTGGCTTTTACATGAATTTAATGATACCACATATTTTAAGAAAAAATATTACACATATTTGTTTTGAGGTTGCAAGAAATTACATTGCTTTGTGAGTTGTGACATGTCACATGGACATTTTGAATCATATATGTATAAGGTAATATGTGAAATTCGCATTTGATGGCATTGATGATGGATTAGGTTTCGTAGATGCTACACTCGATGAAATACACTGGCTGATCTTGAACCATTGATCTACACATAGTAACACACACATATGTATATGTGTTCTTAATGGGTAGTTATATATACAGATCTACGATTCAATACCACCATGTGTAGCATCTCGTGATCGATGATGATTATATGATTCATGTCAAATGTATGCATGGTAAACCTTAAGACCAATTTAAAAACTTTATAAAGTGAATCATTTAATTTTCCTTTTCACCACCCTCCCATTCATGTTTTCAAGAAGTTGATCTCGACGTTTTCTTGCATCGTCTCGTTACGGTACTTAAGAGAGTCGATACCTGAATTCGATTATTGCGATTTGCTTTAAAATTTACGATTCAAATTCTACGGCCTCTCGTGTTTTTTTTTTTTCGTTTGTAACAGAATTTGATTTTTTCTTTAAAAAAAGGCTTATGGGAAAATGGGAAGATCACATCAAACTGAAAGCAACCTTCCTTGTTAGAATCTCCCATCTATGAAGTATGACAAATCTAACAAGATTAGATGAGTTTGTTCAGAGAGAATAAAATTGGTTATACAAGGAAATAAAACAAGTGGGAATTAAAGCAAATTATTATTACATAGAAAGTGCTGCACAATAATTGAACCAATCCATTTCAAACACAAGATTTTTTATGGGATTCTCCTTTTTTCCATGCCCTTTCCAATTCTCCAAACAACCAAACACACCCTTGTGTATATATTTTCAGCAGGTAATTAATTTCAAATAATAATAATTTATAATGATTTTAGAAAGAATGAAAATATATATAGAGAGAGTTTTGCTGGTTCTTGAAGCATTGATCATTCACTAAAATGCTAATGTAATAATGAGAAATATATGATGGTGTCAGAGAGAAGATGGGATCATAAATTTGGTCCTCATTATTGCACAGCAGAACAACAACAACAATATATAACATAACAACCCCATGGTTATTAGTAATTACTTTTAAACCCCACCAAAAAAAAATATTAACAAAAAACATCTATCATTGCAAGCGGACTAGTAGATCAGAAAAGTGACCTCTTCTTGAATATTGATTCTCCAAATGTAAATGAAAATTCAGACCAACTCAATATTACTACTAAACTACTACCATTATTTATTAAACTTTTGAGATCATCATTTCATTTCTTCGAAGAGATGGGCTCGATTCGAGCGGTCAAGCAGTCAACGAGTTAGGTTGATCGGGTTTTTTTTATCTACACCCCCTAGATGTATACATGATCTATATGTACAAGTTACAACAATGGTTTCAAACTTCAAACCAAATCAAGATTACTCTCTCGACCGACCACCGGTGTGCTTTCAGCAATAACCAGGGTTGTCCCACAATTGTCCGATTCTTTCGTTACCGAAACGCGGTGAATTTACAGTTACGCCCTTTTCCTTTTCGCCCTCAGAAGTTAGTGTGGCAAAATTTCCCGTCGATCCGATTCTGAACTGCTTTCACAGCAGCAACTCTTGCGGCAGTGGCGGCTCTGTTTGCAGCCACCACCGCTTTGCTCACTTGCTCGTCCACTCGCCGGAGGTGTATCGCATTTTCCGCCGTTTTTCTAGCAGCCTGCAAAAACAAAAAATGACGAGTTTAGAAACAAGACAGGATTAGAAGAACTGACACAGTTTAAAGGCTTTAACTAGAAATGAAATTAGTTAGTCACCTGAACTGCTCGAAGAACTGAATCGGTCAAAGGAGGGAGACGAGTCTTGATATTGCCATCATCCCATTCACCGCATTTGGACTCTCCGTTTCGGAAAGTGTACATCCCGTAGCCTTGCTTACGGCCTTCATGCCAAGATCCTTCGTAATAATGACCGTTCGCAAAGTGATAAACACCAAAACCGTGGATTCGATCACCGAAATACTCCCCAGCATATCTATCTCCATTCCTATTATAACCATAACATCCGAATTTTCAATCAGTATCTAGATAGCAGATATCAACGAATCGGACACACAAGTACGTACACGAAAATACTACATCCTCATTTAACATCATTAATCTCAAGACAGATAGCCAATTTTTCATACGAAATCCAAATTAACGAAAAACAAAAATGTTCGAGAAAATCGAACCTGAAATGGTAACAACCGAGTCCGTGTTTAACTCCACATTTGAATTCCCCAATGTAACAGCTTCCATCGGCACAAGTCTGCACACCAACACCATGACTCTGACCATTACACCATTCTCCAGAATATGTATCCCCTGTATAGAACTTATAAACACCATAGCCATGCCTCAAACCCTGCCTGTACTGCCCTCTGTATCTGCTCCCCCTCGACCAGCTTTCGATACCGTAACCGTCGTATCTCCCATCGATCCAATCGCCTTCGTACCTACCGTTCACGAAGTAGTTATACACCCCGCTGCCGTTGCACGCGCCTTTGTGGAACTCGCCCTCGTAGAAATCGCCATTGCTGTAGAACTCCACGCCTTCTCTTATAATCTTCCTCACGCTCCTCTCCGTGGTGTCCGATTTGCTCAGATTCGACTCGCCGATGAACCATTGCACCGGTTTCGAGTGCGATTTGGAGGCGAAACAGGAAATCCCCAATTTTTTGGCGTAGTCGTCGCAAATTTGTTTCAAGGAGTTAAAATTCCTGCTCACCAGAGCCTTGTTTCTGGATAGGTAGAATAGCAAAACGGCGACGAAAATTAGAGCTAGAAGCAGGTTCTCCGAGGCCGGAATTTCGTCCCGGTTCAAAAATGCGAAGAGAGTGTAGACGGATAGGATGAGGATTGCGATGACCGGTGCCAGATGCGGCGAACCGAATCGAACCGGGCGGGTGACCGGTTTGCTGTGGAGCTTCTGCTCCTCTAGGTCTTCGGTTTCTTCGTCGGGTGCGATCTCGCTGACGGAGGATAAGCTCTGGATTGACGAGCGGATTGTCGGAGACGAACGGAGGAGTGACGAGTGGTTCCTAGTAAGCTTCGCCTGGCTTTTCTGGCCGTCCATTTTCTGATCGAGGCTGTCTAATTTCATTCTCCGCCGCTTGATCTTACCTTCCTCCGACTAGGGGAACAATCTCCTGTACCTGGATATCCTTATCACGTTCTCCGGTGCCGGTTTCATCTCCGGCGGTGCGCAGGATTAAGCGGAGAAGCCAAAAAAAAGGTGCGCAATTTTTCAAATTTCGGAAAGGGAAAAAAAACAGTGTGTGTGTTTGTGTGTGTGAGAGAGAGAGAGAAGTTTTTTAGAGAGAGAGAGTAGTTATAGAATTGTTCAGAGTGGACCGAGTTCAATGCGGGGATGTGTGTATTTATATGTTGGAAAAGCGATTTGTTCGATGCTACACCCGGTGAAAAGCACCGGGTGGGTCTTCTGCTGCCATGTGTCTTTTTTTTGTATTTTATAATAGATTCCCCGCTAGGGTTTACCTTTAGGGGTTTTAGAAAAAAAAAAAAAAGAACACGTGGCAGCAGAAGACCCACCCGGTGTTTTTCCACCGGGTGTAGCATCGAAGGAACCTGGAAAAGCGAAGGGGGTGGGGACCACCTGTACTCGATGTGGACCGTAGATGAAAAGATCAATGCGTCTAAAATGGTCGTTTATTATCAACCGTTGGATGAAGGCATTCCCGTTGTTGACGGGAATATATGGTCGTCGGATCTAGGATTGGACTTTTTGTACTTTTGATTTTTCGGACCAGAAATTAATTTTTATCTTATTATTATTTTTCTTTTATAATTAAAGGATGGGAGATGTAAACGATGAGGTGGTGCAGTTTATTTTGTGATGTTGATCGAATATAATATGATGAAAACTCACATTGACAAAATCACAAATTTATTAGGATTTAAATATCTAATAATATGGTTTTATCCGTACTCGGAGAATAAATAAATTTATTTATTATTCAACATGTATCACTCATAATACAATCATTTGAGATGTAATTTATTTAAGGGTAAATTACAAACAGCCCGGAGGTATGGTCAAACTATGAAAAAATCCCTACTATTTGGATGATTACATCTACTCATCAACGGTGCATTTTCTTACATCTCCATTAATCATCTAGATTTCGCAGAAAATTTTTCTAGTTTGTACTCGTTTTGTGCAAAAATTACAGTTTTTAATGCACCACAATTTGATATATACAAGTCAAAATACACATCTTATGATCATCTTGCTTCAAAATGTGGAGCTCGAACGGGATAAAACGGGTACAAATTAAGAATATTTCATATAATCTAGAAGATTCCACTAAATTTGAAACCGTGAGATGCACATGTAAGAAAATGTATAGTTGGTGGGTGGTTGTAATTATTCAAACATGAGGGAATTTTTCATAATTTGACCATACCTATAGAGATGATTGTAATCTACTCTTTATTTAATTAACAAACTAACTTTGACGCCCGCATGGTTGTAGCTCAACTGGTTCCGGAGGTGGTAAGTTGGTGCAAGGTCCTAGGATCGAATCCTGGCAGCCGCAGTGTGGGAATTTCAACTCCAAATAAGGGTTGGTTCCTTGTGGGCATCAGGTCCGGGTCCGCTACCTTAACGGGCCGTTGAGTTACCATGATTTACATCCTCCATTAATCCTTGTCGGGCCAAGGGATGGGGCCCTTGGGGCGAGGAATTCGCCTTTTGGTACAACAAACTAACTTTGACTATTATCTGGTATTTATTGTTCAATAAAATATGAAATGATATATAGGAAGAGGTCACTCAAAAATCAAGAATATATATATAATACTTTTTTAATTTTATCTGACCGAAGCAAGAAGCAAATATTTTTAATCAAACATCTTATAATAAATGTTATGGTTGCAACTTACAATTACAAAAATAGGGGGTGACTTGTTTGACAAGGATGCCAAGAGGGTCAAATTGCTCAAGAAAATTGAGTTATTTTCTTTTTAAATAATCCTATACTATTTCAAATTGCTAAAAAGCTTTTGGTGCTATTAATATTAACAAAATTAAAATATATTAGTCTACCAAATATTAATTTTTCCATGAAAAATGGCGTTGGTCTTTATGAATAGTAGTTGGGAAATTGACAAGAACAAGTCTACTGCGAAATGTTAATAACTAGTAGTAATAATAAAATGAAAAGAAAAAAGAAATGCTTGTCTATTACGCCTTATATATAGTTTGGTTCAAAGACCTAATTAATTATTGATTTTTAATTGTAATATTGTAGGTAATGAGTAATATTTAAGGTTCATTTAAGGTACAATTTGTTGACCAATAGTAGTTAATATCTGAATTTGGTATACCAGCGTTTTATCCATTTATTATTCCATAATATAACTATTTAATCTAATTAATTCATAATTATTGCACAAAGAAACATATATTGCTGTCCTAAATTCATGTTATTTTCTTTTGGGCTGGCCCATGACAAAAGATGAGATTGGTGTGGGATTTAATATAATATTTGGGCTCTTTTTATACAACTTTAAACTAGCCCAACCCAAAGAATCTTATCATTTTTAAACATAAAATTAGTGATTTATTAATTCCTAACTACCCAAAGGATAATTTAGCTTTAATATTACTATTAAGTTTGTCACAGAAGATCTATTATGAAGGTATATTATACAGATCTTTCTTACAGTCGAGCTAGCTTCTTCAGTACAGTACATATACACAGATATTTACTCTAAAAAACTATGTACTTACAACATGATTCTAAAATACATGGATAACTAACTTAATTCTAATTTCCTCTTATCCCAAAATGATGTCAGTTTTCTCTTCTAAAAATCCGTGAATGAAACTTGCATCGCAGACTTGTTTTTATAGACTCCAGGACGCGTCCACGACCTATACATGCTAATCGAGCAAACGAGCTTAAAGAAAATGGGTTAGTGAGTTAGTGAGATAAAATAAATAATCAACCACTAATCTATTTTCAATCCTTTAAATTGGGCTTGAAAATGCTGTAATTAGCTGTTAAGATGGCCCATTAAAGTGGGCTCCCAAAAGATTAAGCCTCGAATGAAGTAACAATGGCCCAATCAATTTGTTGCTCTATACTCTATAGTATTTTAAACAAAGGTTAAGTTGATTTCCAAAAGATTTAACAATATAAATGATTAATTATGGGAATATAAAATTTTAAAACCATATATCTCCATTTTCCACTTGTAGAAAAAAGACTTATTAATGACTATAATTAGAGAATGATTGGGTTATGACATGACATCCAATAGATTAAGGTAAACCACTGCAAGAAAAATTCAAATTAGCAGTTAGAACAAGTGAATTTTGTGCAATTAAGCCAGGTTCGAATCCTCCTTGCAGAAACGATTGCTAAGTCGAGATTTTGCCATGCATGCTTAGCCTAGTATGGTTTATGTCTCTCGTATGGTTTGCAAATTATTATACGAGACTGTAGGTCTACACAATGCATTTATATAGTCGACTGCGGGTTCGTTTGTTTAGAAACGAAGAAACTAGTGGTGGCCAATGGAATTCTTTAGAGAAAAAAACAAGAACTCGAGTTGTAAGATGACATATGAACAAGAACAAAAGAACATGTCATCTATGAGTTTGAGCAGTTGTTTTGCCATTAATTTAATACTAAAATAGTAAAATACAAGTTGGTGGGTAAGGGGTGATGCAATTACAAAAAGTTGATTCCTTGTTTTATTCAATAATTGAATTATAATTTCCCCCCATTTGCATCACATCTATATTATAACACCACGACCACAAGTATTTAAATTTTTTAAGTCAACATCATCAATCATATTTTTAACCTAAAAATTAATAATTAAATTTGAACTAGTAAAAATGCATATTTGACATTTACAATTGCAATTGCAAAAAGTTTTAAAAATAGATTATCAGTTTTTTTCTACATATAATCTGCTTTTTTAGGTGTTTGTAAAACAAGTTTTTACTTTTAGTTCTCTTAAAATAAATTATTTTAAGTTATATTCATAAAAGCACCCATATACCTAATTTTTTTTATTTAAGTTGGTTTCCAACTAATTTGTAAATATGCCGAACTTTTATAAATAAACATTTAATCTCAACTTAACTCGTAATTACTAATTTTTACTTTTTAATAATCTTCTGCAAACAACGCCATGAAAATAAAAGACATATAAAAGACTGAAAAAAAACTATATATATATATATATATATATATATATATATATATATATATATATATATATATATAGTAGTAAAATAATAATAATATAATAAGTACATATAAAAAAGCTAGAAAAATATATATAAGTTTATTTTTTTATTTTGTAATTCACTTCTTTGTAATAATTTTTTTAAGATTTATAATACTAAACCTTAATTAAAAGTTTAAAACAATATCAAAAATATTAAATGAACCCAAGTTCGACTCGTTTACACTGTTAATTGGGTCCGGGTACACCCGACCCACTAGCACCCCTAATTAGAAATGGAGCTTGTGTTGTATTATTGCTAACCAGGATGTTTGGAGTACTTAACACAGTGTTTGCCTAATAAAACCAAATTCAAACTAAATTAAATATGATTATTTTCTTTGGATACATCAGAACTTGGAAGAGTATCTTTAATATTTTACTAAATAAATGTAATTAATCATGATTAATTTAAGGTTCCGATCTCATTAAAGTGTGGAAGAATAGTTTCTTAAGGAAGGCACATTCGAGGAATCTTCCCATGTTCTCCTCCAAATAATCACTTTTTTGTAGCTTGTATACGTGTCGGAGAGAGATGCCTCAACAATTCTAATCCGTCAATGTGTTTGGCTAAGCTTATAAGCTATAAAAAATAGCTTATAATCTGTCAAAAAGAGCTTATAAGCCCTTTCCAAATGTATGGTAATCATTTAAAATAGATTTTAAAAGTTCAAAAAGTAAGACGCTCGAGGGCAAATAATTTTTTTTTTAAAAGTACATTTACCCCATTTTTTAATCTAAAATTTTATAATGAGTAAAAAACGGTTTATAAACAGATTATCCAAACACTTAAAAAATTAATTTAAAAAATAAGACGCAACTCCTTATCAGCTCTTAATACAACTTATTATATGTAAAGTGTTTTTCAATTCTTTAGAATAAATTTAGCCAAAATGAAATAATTCGAGGCCACATAACATACATTAACATTTTTAGAATTAGATGCTAACATATTTGTTTTAGATAAGAGTTATAGTAGTGACAAAACAATAATAAACTTATATGAAGCTTTCAAGGAATGGACGGGCGTAGGCAACATAGTGAACGCTGCAACTAGATATGAGATCGATGTCTTAAAAGACAGATGTCGAGAGAGACTGTTAGACTTCTTTATTGCGTTGCGAAGAGAGATCGAAGACGAAGATTTTTTGACGCAGTGCGGGCACTGGATGGAAAAGACAGATAAAGGAACAACCCACCGGAAAGGCATACCTCAAGGAGCACCAATCTCCCCCGGCGTATGACATTTAATATATATATATATATATATATATATATATATATTAAGAAAAACAAGAAAAAGCTTTTGAAGCTATATACATTAATTCATAATCATTTACAAAACTTATGTCAAACATGAGAATTAAGATAAAGATAGTAGTGACTAGTGATAGTACTCTTGAGTAGAAAAGCCTCAAAAACAACTATATATAAAATATATATTACAAATTAATTATCTCTAATTAATACAAATTAAATTAAAACTCAACTAATTAATGATTAATCATATTGATAAATCACTATCTTGAGAGGTCCAAATTGATGCAGAAAGTAGTCGCCGTGACTTCCAACCTAGCACAAGTTTATTGCTATTCAATTCCTCAACTCTATACCCATCATTATACAACCCTAGTAACAATTTAGCTTGACAATGATTAGCAAAACTAATTCCCATTGGTCTAAATCCAACCCCACTCAACCACTGGCCCCACGACGACCCCTCTTCTCCGTCCCCGTTGGCCCGGTATATACGGGCCAACGACCCGGCTATCCGCGGGCCCAAAAAGACCCTCTCCACCAACGCCCGGGCCTTACCCTGCATCGGGAAACCCGCCTCCAACGAGTCGTAAACGGTTGAATAGTGGTGCAACGAGTCCATGAACCGGCCCACAAACCCTCCATCGCAAGCGGGCCCCATTTCCTCCTCCACTAGGGTCACTATCCGCGGGTTGAGCGTTTTCGACCCGTTTAGAAACGAAGCGATCGAATCCGGGGCCCGGTAGTTGAAATGTGGCAAGTGGAGCATACAGTTGATTACGAGGGCTTCACCTCTTACGAGTTTTAGCGACGAGGGTTTGAAGGACTCGTCCGAATCCAATCGGCACTGGTGGAAGGAAAACGGTTGGCCGATTGAGGCGGCGAACACGGTTAGCCTCCGGCCGGTTTCTTGTACCGTGCCGAAGGATCGCCGGCCGTTGCCGCCGCGCGACAGGGCGGTGATGCGGAGGTGCGGGGTGGCGGGCCCGTCTTTCTTCGACACTAGGGCTTGCATTAATGATGCCCATTGGATCCCTTCCATTATGTCGTAGTCGACTATGTGGACCCTACGGTCGTGAGTCACCGCTTCGAGTATCGCCTGATTGGCCGTGAAGTGGCCGAATTTGACGTAAGGGGACATATCTTGGAGCAATTGAAACGCCGCGAGGACGTCCATCTGGTGGTGCTCCTCCTTGTAGTGGTGGTTTCCGCCTCCGCCGCCGCCGCCGGAGGAAACGTGTTTTCCGGTGGCGCCGTCGAGTAACCCCTGCAGGGCTTCGGTGAAATAGGCGGCGAGTCTTTCCATGTTGGTGCCGTCGTTTGGTGAGACCAACTCCCTGAGCCGAACCAATATCACCTTGGCCAATTCCCGGCACTTGTTGGCGCCGGTGAGCGCCTCCGCCGCCGCCATGAGGAGGTGGATCAGCCGCAGACCCTTGGAATCCTCTCCGGCGCCGGCTTCGGTTTCGTCGTCGGTGCTCGCCGTCATGTTGTTGTACTCCGGTGATAAATTGTTGTTGTACTCCGGTGATAAATTATTGTTGTACCCTGCGGAGAAATTGTTGTACTCTTCATTAGGGTTATTTGATTGGTTGATTAGCAGTGCGTTTTCGTCCATCATGGAATCGAAGAGGTTGTGGAAGTCTTCCTGGTCGCCGGAGAGGGCCTCCCAGTCAACCACCGGCGACCAGTCGTTCCAATTGCAGCCTTCATCGGTGGAGGCGGTGGTGGTGGTGGTGGTGGTTGTGGTGGTGGTGGTGGCGCTATAAGTAAAATTTGAAAAATCAAGGTCCATAACCATAGCCATGGCTGAGAAATTAAAACTGACTGATCGATATGATTAAATTTGTGTTTGGAGGGAATTTATTTCAGATTTTGAACTGAGGAGAGAGAGAGATGAAGGTAGAGAGAGAAAGTATTAATTAGCAACTAGTGATGATTATAGATTTATATAGACGAGGACTTAATATATATATAAAGGGATCAACTTTTGAGTGTTGTGTACATTTAATTATATAATGATTAAGGGTCTTAATCATGGCTCTCAATAATTGTTATTGTCCATCTCGCCTTAATCTAATACTTACTATAAAAAAAAAAAAAAAAAACTAATTTAGTCCAATCAGAAAATACTATTAACTTTTGAGTCTTATAATGATGTTGTACGTATAGATGCTACATCTGCGATGAAATATAACATTCTATGCTACATCTGATGAAATATAACGGAAATGTGTACAAAATGGAAATAGGTAGAATACACGTGTATGGTGAGATTTTTTTATCGATAAGATGAAGTTCACATGGTGCAAATATTTTAGTGAATGACTCCCAAAACTATGGTCTTCACATATAACAACTTTTTTAAACACAAGTAGCTTCACATAAAGACATGCAATTTGTAATATTGAGATAATTAATTTATGTTGGAATTTGTGAGTTAATTCATGCATTAATTAAGTAAGAGAAGTGTTGGTTGGAGGTAGGGGTGCAGTTGGAACGGATTTTCCAATTTCCGTCGGTTTCGATTCGAAAAGTTCCGATTTTAGAATAACTTTTTTTCATTCCGACTTCCGAATTCCGATTTTCAAGATTTTCCGATTTTTTTGGATTGGAATTGGAATTATATAAAATAACTTTGGAATTTCCGATTTCCGATCTGATTTAATTCCGAAATTAATTCCGAAAAATTCCAAAAAAATTTCCGAAAAATACACCTATAAATAGTACTCATATATTATATAATACCCCCTCCTTCCCTTAATAATTGTCACTTTTGCCATTTTTTTATGTTTCAAATTATTTGTCATTTTAGTATTTCCAATGAATTATTTATTGCAATTTTTCAATTTTGCCCTTCTCATTCATAATTAATTAAAATATAGTTAGTTAAAAATCAATTAATGGCATGGGCATATTAGTGATTTACTATATTTTTTGTTAATATCTATGTCTATTTATTGATTTTCTTAATATGTGTGCAACTAACAAAAGTGACAACTATTGAGGGAAGGAGGGAGTACTTATTTTCCAAAAAATACAGCCAAAAGTTTTGTTTTAGGATTTTGACATAATGAATTGTTGTTAGAAGTTTTATTAGATATTATGTTGTGTTTATTTTTATTTATTTTTTTGAACTGTAATTTAGTAGTTATTAGTTTTACTTTTACCGACGTGGATGCTCTTATTTTCGAAAAATTATGAACATTTTAGAAAATTTCGGCTAAGTTTTGAAGTTTTAAAGCTTATGTGATTTTCGATTTTTTTCCGAAATTTCCGGGCCTTTTGGAATTGGAATGAATTTTTAGATTCCGAAAATTTTGGAATTGGAATTGGAATTGATTTTGTACTTCCGAAATTTTTTGGAAATTTTCCGAAAAGGCTAATTCCGATCCGATCCATCCGACTTGCACCCCTAATTGGAGGTTAAGACATCAAAATGATTATGAGAAGATTAGCAATAGCATGTTACTATGTTTTGTGCTTTTAATTAATAATAATTACCACTGTGTAATTATTTAACATGGTCTTCAATAATAATATATATATATATACACACACAGAATTGCTAAGTTGCTTACAGATCTGGTCTGGATTTTTTAATGCATTATTTACGATGCATTATATATATATATATATATATATATATATATATATATATATATATATATATAGACACACACACACACAGCTAGTACAGTAACTTCAGGGTTAGCTCTCAAATTATGGCCACCAACCATCTATCTTGTTGGTCTGGTTCAGACACAACCTCTTGAAAGATTCTTATTAAATATATATAAACCCTAATTAAATTAAGGCATGTACAACAAAACTTCCCTGCAAATTAATTTTTAACATTCTTTAAATTTGTTGCCTATTTCATTAGAAACACCAAATATATCTACGTATATACGTACTTGTATCTAATTTCTTTAATACACTTTAAATAATTAGTTACTGAACCCAGTCTAACAAGATCCAAATCAAGAATCGGCGCTCTCAATTAAAAAAAAATCATAAATCAACTAAGAAAAGTAAGATTCGCGGGATAATTAATTAACCAATTGAAATTCCCGAGTTCACATCTCTATAAATATTCCATCACTCTCATCGTTTTGAATTAGGCGAATTTTTTGAATCATCTGAATTCTGTATAAATAATAAATAGATGACCCGATCGTCGAAGAATTTCATCGGGAACAAGCCAAATAATTTTTAGTGTCTTGTAGTTCTTACATTCTTACTATATATGATGAAAACGTAAGTTATATTTCCAATTGTGCAAAGTTACAGCAAAAGTTAAAAACCCTAATAAATGATAAATCAATAATGCCAAAAATTGCATACATAGTTACATAACTTGGATCCTGTATAAATATTAACTTGGAAATCATCAAATTGAAAGTTCAGTTGCTTATAAGATTCGGCATAACAGTTAAAATAAATTAACTTAATAACCGTAACACTTCAGTTACGTACTATAATAAGGATTAGTAATTAATTATTTGAGATTAATTAAATAAATAAATATTAGATCAGGTCACACTAGCTCCATATAGCATCAGCCTTGCCGGCTGGTCCGGCTCGGCCACCTCAGCAATGCTCCTTCTTTTGTTTAATTGTGTGTGAATACGTATGTGATGATATATGTATCGTAAGTACTGTACGATGTCGACATAGTTTCTATTTTGATAATTTAATTCTAGACGATGTATTGCACGGTTCTACATATAATTAATTTGGATGTATTTATTTATAATTATTATTAAAAAAAATTAATATTCTTTGGAGTTCTAATTTTGGTTTTAGTATATACTTTCAATAATTATATGTTCACTTTGGATATATGCAAAAATTAAATAAATCACATAAAAGAAAAGGGCCACTTTTGTTTTTTCAAATGTTGCAATAATTTCTCCTTAGGAAGAATAAGTTAAAAGACCTCATTTTGGTAGTATATGAAGCTGAAATGTTGGTGTTTCAATTTTTACTAATACTGTTTTGATTTTGAATGTGATTTTGACCAATTTTGGCAAAATTCGAAATAAGAAAATTGTAGTCCTTTGAGTTAGCTTTTTATTCAAACTTGAACCAGCTAGATTGGACGTCGTATGACAAAATTATCCATGAATGAATTAAGTTTTAAATTTTAGATATCTCAAAACACTAAAGTTGTGAGAATAGTTCATTGACTCATTCATATCTTTCTCATCTGAAATTCAATGTGATTCAAATTGTATAAGAACGCTAATTTAGAGAACTTCATATTCCACGTTTTGAATTTTGCCAAATTCAGCCTCCTAAATGGTCAGACTCATATTAAAAGTCGATACATTATTATTCAAACTGAAACGACATATATCACACCCATAAAACTCAAATTTTAGGAAATTGTTTGATGGAAACAATTAATTTTAAAATATCAAGAAATGAATGTCTCCCTAATATGACAGATTCAATCACATCTTTGGCCCCAACAAAGGAATCATTATCGAAAACCAATCAAAAAAATTAGAATAAATAAAAAAAAATGATGGTATATTTAGGAAATAATTTATTGTGGTTCAATTCCTAATTGGTTGATTATATTGATTCAAAAGTTAGTGGAGTTCAAGTACATTTAATTCAAAGACTAGTCAAAGGTGTTTCACTATCATAAAAAGTGGTTCTATTGTCTCATTATACACCTAAAACACCTTCACATATTTAATATTCATATTCAATAAGTTAAATTTAATTTTAATTTATTCAAATTTTGATCTTGCTAGGTTACCATCACTTGAATTAGTTAGAGAAAACCATGATTAAATCTTCATTTTTTTTTGTTTGAGTTAGTCAAATAAACATTTAAATAAAAATAATTGTCGTTTTATTCGTAAATAATGACAAATTATTGTAATTATGCAAGAAAATATAATTAATTTATATTTTATTTTAGAAAGCTAAAAAAACTTACATGAGGTTTTTGTTTAACAACAGTAACACAATATTTTTTTTTTATGAAATGATATTGAATGTAATAAATTCAATTAAATAATCTAAAATGTATTCATCAAATGTCACTTCACAATGTACACATCACAAATGACATGAGAAAAGTGAAATACAAAGTCAAATCCTTAAGTCCTAACCTATCACAACTAATCGCCTGCAAAACTACTAATTAAAATAAATTTTACTTTTGTCAATTTAAAAATCTAATTTAAAGTTATATGTTGCATCAAATACTATTTTTGAACATTTTTATAGTTCGCAACTCAGGATATACGGTTCGTAGGTGCTGCACTCGGTAAGGTACCCGAGTGATTTTGAACCGTTGATCTACACATAATAGCACACATATATATGTGTGTGTGCTCAGTGAATAACATTTACTTCTTAAAATCATTCGATGTGTTATACCAGATGTAGCATCGCATAGGTCGAATAATATTTACTTGTACAGTTTAGATCTCTTATGGTCTACTTCTCAATTAGTAATTTTGAGAATACATAAATATTGACCAAGATCATATAGATTATCAAAATTTAATCAATTGAAATTAATGATTTAAAAAAAAAAAACAAAGAAAATAGAGATGAGATGTGCGCCGTCAATTTCTTGAGTTGTAGCTAATAAATAATCCAACGGCCGGCATGTATTCTGTGAATGGAGCACGCCCGTTGGTAGAGGCACCAATTATTTTTCTGTCTTTTCTTTATCAAATTAATATTGTATATCGTATTTTTCAAGTTTCCGGGTTTTCGAGTTTCGAATTCGAATTCGATTTTTTTTTTTTTTAATATTTTTGCACGGTAAGAAGCGTCTTGATGGAAATTACGATTAATATTTGGTTCTTATTTAAGTCAATTTGCTCCATATAAAATAAAAGTGGTGGAGCTCGATAAGATGAATCATGAACACCCTGGATGAATGAACCTAGGTTTTTTTTTTTTTTTTACATTAAGGTGACGTTATAATTCCAATAATTAATCAAGACAACTAAATTTTGAGTTTTTTCTCAAACTTGAAATTGTTTCATGACTAATTATATTTCAATAAACATAATAAAATCCAATTCCATTGATCAAAATAAGATGATAACCAATTGATTGATGCAGGCCTTTCTATGATTTCTCACCTATTTGCTTTACTTTATATATTTTTTTCTATTTTTTTTTCCAGCGACCGAAATTAAACTAATTTAAAATAATGGTGACGCAAGTCAAAAAAGGTTCTCCAATAATCGTTGTCACAGGGGTATTTATTTACTTGGAAATTATCGAAATACCTAAAAACAATTTTCATTATTTAAAATCTAATTTTTTTTGTCAACCAAAGTATAAAAAAACAGTTAATTTGACATATTCTCAGAACATTCTCCAATGAAAAAGGAGGAGATATTATTTTATATAGACTTCACTAAATAATAAGCAACTCCCAAATAATAATTATTTTTTATTTGTCCTCAAACGGCTCTCTCCGACAAACTTTTGTTTTTCTTTATTTAAGGATTAAACTAATTTTCATGTATAATTACGTTTCAGTCCATTTAAACAAGCTCGATGCATTATTTGTTATATATCCCTCCCGTAAGTCTAAATAACTTATAAATCTATGGTATTAGTAATTACAAATATTCCTTTAAACCTAACATAATATTACTGAAATGAATGATTATGTCTAAATTACCGTTTTATTAAACAAACAAACTGTGAGTAAATTACAGATACACCTCTTATGTAAGACAAAATATTACATTTACCCCCTTATGGGCATGAGATTTATATCGAATATTCTATGAAATCTTCTGATTCCGCTTATCGTAAGGGTGTAACTGTTAGACGAATCAATAGTTGAGAGGAGTATTTACCATATAGATGTGTAAGTTATTCGGTCATACTTCAGGGGGTTCCTGTAATTTATCCAATCTTTACCATGCCCGAGAAAAAAAAACAGTTTTTCAGAGAAACAAATAGCTAATTAAAGATTGGAGAATTTTTTTTTTTTTTAATTTTCTAAAATAAAATTGGGATTAATTAGTAGTATAACGTGGGTATAGCTGGCTTAATTACTCATATTAATATATTATACTGCTTAATTTGGTTGTTTAGGATGGAATGACACATAATTATGGTTCTGTTTAGGAAACAGGCAGCAAATAATTGCAGGAAGTTAATTATTCCTAACACGACACTGGGAGCTTAAGGGGCTTTGTTTTTCTCAATGGACTCATTAAAAGTTAATTACGTGCTTAATTAATTAATTAACTCGTATACAAACAAAGACTAAGACTCTAGTTAGTGTGTTCTTTTCCACTAACTTTTGCCACTTAGTATTGTTTCTGCTGCGTTACGCTAATTTAGAAATTTATATTACAACCATGGCCACCATCATTATTACACTCAAAACGTCATGTTAGTATTGCTGACGTCATCCATTTTTTTCCCCTTTTAAAAAAATAAAATAAAAATAAGTATGATTATTCAATTGTCTAAAGAAAACAATTAGCAAATGGCATGTGATGTTAAAACTTAAAATTAGGACCACATTCCCACCTTACCATGAAACTCTATATTTTTGGACCTTATACTATAAAAAAATATTTCCCTAAGATTATACTGAATGTCGAAAATCTCCTCGTTTATTCTTATTTATTTATTTACTAATTAATTCTAATCTTTTTACAAGTTGAGAAGTAGGGGGACGAAGTATATAAATCTTTCAATCTGCTTCTGTTACTAAAAAAAAAATTAATAATAATCTCAATATATTACTTTTATAGCCCAAGAGGGACAGAGCCCAATATTAAGTTCGGTATGGCCCACCACCAAGGGTTTTAATTGAGGCTACCATAATGTAAGAAAGCCCCTTAAAAGTAATTGGATGAATCAGACTGTTATTACAAAACTAGATATATGTGTATGTATTGAAGAGAGCAAGAATCCTCGTTTCGACAGACATACGTATAGTGCATTATACCACGAATTATAATTGGTCGTATAATTTAAGAGAACCTTGGATTTCTTTGGCGGCTGTTATAGCAGAATCTCTTCGGTTGACGATTCGTTCCAGCTCATCGACCTTTTCGGACAAGGAGGTGACACAAGAATTGCTTGAGTCGACCAATTTGTTTGCGGTTTCAAGTGCAGAACAGAGCTACAAATACAGTAAACAGTGGAAAATCATTAGCAAATACCAAGACTGTGACAATATGAATTGACATATAAACGACAAAAAGCTAAACACTACTCTGCAATTCATGTGTTAACTAAATAGCCAATAACAATTGAACCACCGCAGAAAAGATAAAAAAACAATTACGAGGCTGAGGAACATATAAGAGGAAGAAAGTCGAAAATCTCAAAAACATGCAATAAGTTTCAATTTTTTTTTTTTTTTTTTTTTTTTTTTTTTTTTTTTTTTTTCTGAAATATTTAACGGCAAATGGTTTGTTAAAAAACCTTCAAATAAGCAACAGGAAAAACATATATTTGTGCCGACATATGACATACTAATAATAAGGCCTTGTTTGGTTGCCAAGATAAGATTAGATAATCTAATAAAACTGAATTATATTATTGGAACCTTGATGATCCAATAAAAAACATGCCTACAAGGGAAGATAACATAATATTTGTGGGTCGAAACATTTAACAAAGTCCAATTATCTAGTTAATCAGGGCAAATCTCCCCAACCAAACGAGGCCTAAGAGTGCAGTATTGTACCTTCAGTGTAAGAGCTGTCCAAGAGTGGTCTCCACCCTCAAGTGCCCGTTTCAGTTCATTGAAGTTTTCCTGGCAAAAACGTAATTAGGTCAAATAAAGAAGCTAAACTTCATTTGTTGCAGCAAGTATCAATACTAGGAGGTGTATTACCCTCCGATAATCTCTTTACGTAATGTAGAATATGGTTTTTCTTAAAGGTGGGTATTTTTTAATTACGCGGAAAAAAAAAACCGAAACCAGGCGTTTAAAAGACGATCATTCATCCAAACCGAAAGGTTCGGCCTCCTACTATTACAAAAATATTCAAAATTACCATCCTAATCACTTCAATGTTACTTCCCCAATTTGACCAATTTTTTGTACTGATTCGGAAAAACGAAATCAGGCGTTCGAAAGACGATCATAATCATTCATCCAAACCAGCAGGTTCGGCTTCCTTATATTACAAAAATATTCACAATTACCATCATAATCACTTCAATTAACAGTTGTTTCTTCCCCAATTTGATCAATTTTTGGTACTGATTCGGAAAAACGAAACCAGGAGTTCGAAAACGATCACTAATTCAAACCGAATGCTTGGCCTTCCTTAGATTAGAGAAACATTCAAAATTACAATCCCAATAACTTCAATTAACAGTTTTTTCATCACCAATCCAATCAATTTTGGTACTAATTCACTAAAGAATATCAACAATCCATTCAAATTAATACGGATTACAATCCATAAGCAGAATTATTCAATAATCCAGAACAAATCCCTCAAACAAAAACATTTCCAGATAATTCACGAAGAAATTCAGACTTGTTTGAAGTGGATGGTGGAAAGAGATTACCTGGAAGAGCTTGGGGATATCAGATGGCGGCAGCTTAGAAACGTCGGCGGCGTCGGATGGTGGCGCGTGGTCGTGGGGACCGCCGGAAGTTTCTTCTGCGACGTCGTTTAGCAGATCGCTGATGCACAACAAGGGACCTCCAACACCCCTCATCCCCCTTCTGCCGCGTGAATGTCACGCTCCCTGTGTGCAGGTGGTTGTTATACTCAATTGTCGCTAAGCTGCATTAGCGCTTTTTGGATTACTTCATTTTATTCCTTACACTTAAATTAGTAGAGAATTTTGATATTAGGGCTTGGCCCAATATAAAGGTTGGCCTGGTTCTAAATATTGTTAATTTTCCAGGGTTCCAAATTATTATTAATTTATTTAATTTTTCGGTAAAAATAAAGGGTAAATTACGGTCAGTCCTCTGAGGTAAGGACAAATTATAAAAAAACCTCTTATATTAAGTAATTATAATCATCCCTTATAACTATGAATCTTCTTACATGTCCACAGTTATGGTGTCAAATTCAACATAATCTTCTAGATTTCGTGAAATGTTCTCTAGTTTGTACTCGTTTTAGGCAAAAATGTAGTTTCGGATGCACCACAATCTGATATTTACAAGTCAAGAGTCACATTCTATGATCAACTTGCTTCAAAATGTGCAGCTCGATGGTAAAATGGGTATAAACTGAAAAATCTAGAATATTCCACTAAATTTGGCATCTCAAAGGGTAGATGTGTAAGACGATTCATAGAGGATGGTGGTTGTAACTACCCAAACATTAGAGATTTTTTCGTTATTTAATCTTACCTCAGAAGAGTTCAGTAGGGTAGTCGTAATTTACCCAAAAATAAAAGAAAAAAAAAATTCGTTGACGTAATTTTCTACCTATGTCGGTCTGATTTTTTTTCTTTTTTATATTAATATTTTTATTTTTTAGGTAACTTTTGGATTTTATTTTTGGGATTATTTTGTAGACCAGACCCCTTCATTTCCAAATTATATAGAACTAACTACCAAGTGGATTACACTCTAGGGGAAACCCCCTCATTTCGAAAATATTTTAACATACCCCCCTGGGCTACCATGAAGTTCCTATAATACCCTTCTAAAATCAGTTTTAAACCCTAGTCACTCACGGTCTCTCCCTTCTTCTCCCAGATTCAAAATCCCGCCTCCACAAACCTCCCACCGGCGAAATTGCTTCCCGGAGCCATAACTCTCTCTCCGGTGGTCGGAATTCGATGGTTTAACTACCGTTGGATTCCTCTCGTCGAGCTCTTTCTTTTGGTTGCGATTTTATTCAGTTTCGAGTGCGGATCTGTTTCTGCAATTTTTTTTCTTTCGAGGATGGTGGTCTTGCCGGAGCTTTATTTTGTGTTCCACCCGTCGAAATTTGACGGGTCACCCACCGTTGGATTCCTCTCGTTGTGATCTATATTTTGATGGTAATTTCGTTTATTTTTATATTTTCAGATTTATTTCTATATTATTTAGCATTTGTGGCGGAACCGTGGGTGGTTATTAGCGGCGTCTAGGGTTTTGGTAGGAGGTGAGGGGGTGAGGAGTCACTGTCTGTTTTGATTTAAAATTTGTATCATTGCCCAGCAATAACCTCTCTCTCCATTATGTAGCAATAACCTCTCTCTCCATTATGTAGCATTTGTTGATTTTTTGAGTGTTTTGATGTTTTTCTTCAAATTTTGTTGATTTGCACTAAAGTAATTTCTTTTTGTTTTGATTTTGCAATTGCAGCTTAATGAAGCCATTGATCCTTTCCTTGAAGGTGTCAAATTTTTTTTTTGAAGTTACATCTGATTTGTATAACAAACTGTATACATTACTGTACGTTACTATAGTAACATGTAGTTACATATGCGTATATTTGTGTATTTTCGATTTGTTTTTTATTGGCTCTGATGTGATTTATAATAAAAATATTGAAATTTGTAAATTTTTGTTGGGGTTTTACGAATTTATTTTGTATAGTCAGTATTCGTGTGTGTACACAATTGATCGACTATAAACATGGAAAAAAAAAAACGAACATAACTATGAATTACTATAGGTACTATAGTTACATGTAGTTATTTTCAGTATTGTAAACATATTGTTTTGAAAATTAAAAAAGAAAAATTACACAAAAAAATTAAGAATTTTTTTTTTAATTTAAAAAGAAATTAAAAAATTAAAAAATTAAAAAAAATAAATATATATATATTTAACAAACAGGTTTATAAAAAAATAATAATAATAATAAATAAATCAGCGAAAATGATAAATGCAGGACCATATATGCTGATGCAGTTTGGCCGAAAATTGCATATAAGGGTAGTATAGTACTTTCGCTTCTCCAGGGGGTATGTCAAAGTATGATTTGGGCTTGGGTTTATCCCTAGTTTATTTGGTGGCTAAGGGTATGTAAAATAACCCCTTTATTTTTTTTTCTATTTTTCATTGTCTTATTATTACTGGGATTAATTAATTTTTTTTCGTATCTTTTAGTTTATACATTATTTATAATGAAAATAGGATATTTATAAATAATAGTATTTATTATAACTTCTAAGCCGTGTATCACGAAAATTTATAACTTCTACGCTTTTTGCACACATTTCATGTCCGACACTCGAATAAGCTTGTCGGACACCTTGTGGACCATTTTGTAATATTTAAAAAGTTAGAAATTTATTTTGAATATGTTTGTATTAAACTAAATTTTAAAAAAATTATATATAAATAAAAACTAATAAATGTTTATATCGCAAGTTTATAAATATACCGCTATATTTTTAATATGTACACGTTTCCCCCAAACTCCCATATCCTCATTTTTCGGACATGTCGCATGTTGTTTCGTGTTTCCGTTTTCCCGTATCACCGATTTTATGTCCGTGCTATTTGTCATTGATTATTTTCTCAAAATAAAAATAGAATATAAATTTAATTTTGATACATAAAAAGCCCAACTAATATTGGGCTAAAATAAAGCCTAGTCCAAAAACTACTCTGAAAAGGCCCAAATGACTGAAAACCCCTCCAGGCATCTTTGTTCATAATTGCACCTGATTTTCAGAAAATGCTTCTCACACTACGACGTCGTTGAACCCCTCTCTCTCTCTCTACTTCAGAGGTATTTGTCCCTTTTCTTTCTTCTTTCAATTGCCCATGAATTATTGACTTGAAAAGAACACATTTTGGTATGTGGGTTTTTGTATATTGCACAGAACTAATTATGATTACTTCCAATTTTTTTTTTAATTTTTTTTTCTCTAGGTGGTGGATTGGCTATAATTTTGTTTTGGCTGATGCGATTAAGATCTGGTGGGGAAGGTGAAGAAATCAGTGAAACTGTAATTGTAGATGTCTGGAAACGAGGAAGTGAAACAATTGAAAGATTGCTCTGTATCAAAGTTCGTATTCCTTTTCTATCTCTGTTTTATTTTGGGTAAATTACGAAAAAGCCCCTCTTTTTTTGGGTAATTACAACAATCCATCAACCATGAATCTTCCTACATGTGTCCGCCCTTGCGGCGTTAAATTTAGTGGAATTTTCTAGATTATGTTGAATATACTCCAGTTTGCGGCCATTTTATCTTGTTCGAGCTCCACATTTTGAAACAAGACAATCATATAATGTGTCTCTTTACTTGTAAATATCAGATTGTGGTGCATTAAAAACTGGATTCTTGCACAAAACGAGTACAAATTAGAGATATTCCACGGATCGTAGAAGATTATGTTGAATTTAACACCATAATGATGGATGTGTAGGAAAATTCATACTTCAGGGATAGTTGTAATTACCAAAACAAGAGGTTTTTTTTTCGTAATTTGACCTCACCTCACGGGTGGTCGTAATTTACCTTTTGTTTTTGTACATTTTGAACTTACTTATTTTTTACCGTTCATGATGAGTTGCAAAATGTGTTTCTACGATTTCGAAATCACTAATCTACTGCGCGTACCCAATGTTTGTGATGGCTGAAATGTGCTATTGCATCGAACAATTTCAAAATTCATCAACCGTTGTTGTAGGAAACCATCTTGTGCTTTGTACCGAAGCGAAGTTCCCGTTCATATTTACCATATTGTTTGAGTGAATTATTTAAGGATAATATATTATATCACAGCTTCTAATCGAGTAAAGTTCGATATGATCACCACGAACGAAAAATGTAAGTACAACCCGTATCAACTAACGGGCTCGTTTGATAGTCTTGATATATTACCTAATCGAGGCCTAGTGCATGTACTAGATAGTTCGTTGCATGAATGTCGATTCTTGATATCTATCTAGTATTTGTTATATACTCGATTTTTTTCATTTTTCTATGAACTGAAATTTCTGTTTACACGAACGTTTTGCAGTGCATTGGGCACGTGGGTATTTTCGGTGGCTGGTGCTCTGATAGCAATACCGGTGGGTATTAAACGGAAATCTCTTGCACCGCTTGTCTTCTTTGGGACAACTGGCACAATGCTCGATATTATCATGGGAGTTACTGCCTGTGAAAGGGAACACGCCGAACGGCAAATGCAGCTTTTGGAAGCTCAAAATTCTGCTTCTTCGGCTGCAGCCAACGACGGTGACGAGTTTTGACGAAGTTTAATTAAATGCAATTTAATTAATTATCCTCAAATTAGTTTGTCTTAATTTGTAAAAGACCAATGGCCGGGGATTATAAGCTGTAAATTGAGATTTTTACATGTTGATTTTCCATTCTGAATTTCAATAAAGTGTAATTACGAAAAAAAACCCATTCTTTTTTATAAATTACATCCAACCCCTGCTGTTTATAAATTTCTTACACCCACCCCCTTCAAAAGGGTGTTAATGTAAGAAACCTATAAATTGCAGGGGTGGATGTAATTATAGAAAAATGAGGGGTTTTTTCGTAAATAAAACTTACTTCAGGGGTGACTGTAATGTACCCCTTCTTTTTTTGGTCCTTATTTTTTTCATGACTGAAAGTTGTGTTTTAAATATTTGTCGCATATCAGATTCAGATGAATGAATGAGATTTAATTCAGCCAAATATCTTAACCATAATGCACCTGTTTTTTTAAGGTTAAACTTACATTACTAGCCCCATTTTTTTTTAATCGAAATTAATTAATTAATACTATATATATATATATATATATATATATATATATATATATATATAAGTCAAATTAATTAATTATCGATTCATCTAAAGGAATTTTACCGTTCACAATAAACACGCAGTTTTTTTTTTTTTTTTTTTTTTAACCATTTCTTCCTCCTCACAGAATTCCTAAATTTGGATTATCTGTTCCAATCTCCATCTTCATCTCTTTCTCTCTCTTCTGTGGCGTAAAGGCTACATACAACTCATTGATTTACCAAGACGGCATCGATCTGAAATTCTCGGAGAAAAATTATAAACAATTTTTTTAATTTTTATTTTTGGGGAAGAAATTGAAACGGAAAAAGGAAGAACAGAAGAAGAAGATGACGGAAGAAAACCTAACGGAGCACGGCAAGTCGTTGGCAGCTCCGGCGATTTTCATCCTCGTTTTCTCTCTCCACTTCGTCTCCAAATACCTCGAATTCCACAAAAAGAAGGTTCTTTTTTTTTTTTAATTATTATTTCTGTTTTTTTTTTCTCGATGTGAATATCGGCATTTATCAGAAATTAGGTTATTGTTGTTGATAATTTTGTTTTTTTCTCTTTTAAATTGTGAAGAAAGGATCGATGAGTGAATTGGACGTTCAATTGCGAGCAGAAATTAAGCAGCTTTTGAAGGAAGCTAGCTCTTTGACGCAGTGAGTGCGATTATATTTAATTACCGTATGTTTTTCGTTTGATTTTGATGTATTAGATAAAAAAAAAAAAAAAAAACTCTGATTTAATCTACCTGTGTTTGATGTTGGAAGTCATTCTATTTAGTTTTATATCGTTGGCTTATTTTTTTCGACGGGAAAAAGCTATTAATGCCGAGTGGATAATCAAAATTGAAACGTAGCGTTTAACATCAATCGTTTCGGATTCGTTGAGTTTCACCACCTCTGGTTATTTATTGAAGAATCGATTTTCCTTTGTTGATTCTCAGACCTTCAACATTTGCACAAGCTGCAAAACTAAGAAGAATGGCCGCAGCGAAGGAGAAGGAACTTGCAAAAAGTATGATTTTTTTTTTTGGTTTTTATTTAAGTGCAACGATATTCGTGTGAATCGTTATTTAGAGTGTTTTTTTACGTGTTAGAAACAATTGTTTCATTTTCTAAGTTTTGCTGATGTTTCCACGCAGATCAAGAAATGCACGACAAGGATATGAAACTGTCATTTGGCACATACGAGAAGCTCTTAACAATATCAAAGGTTATTTATTTAAATGTTTGAGAGGATCATATTGAATTTTATTTCTGGAAAGTTATTAAGTTGCTTTTTTCGGACAGGTTCTTACTTACGTTGTGCTGATTTTATGGTTCTGGAAGATACCTATCACTACAATATCTGATCAACTCGTGCAACCCTTCGGTACTTGTTTTCGTCTACCCGTTATTACATCTCGGTTTTTACTGTATATCAAATTTCACTTCCATAATTCCAGTAAATACATATTTGAAATTGCGTTAAGCTTCATATTTATATATATAGTCCACTTATTTTTGCAGGTAAGCTGCTTTCTTGGAGATCGGGAGCATATTTGAAAGACAATGTTGTGGTAATAATATCTGTACTTCATTTTTTTTCGTTTCTTCATAGTTTTGTTGAAAATTAAGATATGTGTATATTATATGCCCGTGCAGGTTGGAATCATACCATGGTTGATTGTATCCACGAGGGTTAGTAGATTTATTTGTAGGAAGGTTTTGGAATAAATCGAAGATTAGCGAGATGACGTATATCAGTGTTTCTCCAGTTTCTAGTTATTTCTTACACATACATACATGTTTATTTAATGTGTCTTAGCTAAATATATGTCTTTGTACAAGTTATTAGCAACGGATACGATTCAATTTTTGTATTTGTTGTTTTAGTTAAATATACGATGATATAATAAATGATGCGTTATGTGAGGTTGTTATTTGTCAATTCTGCATACACTAATATTTATTGATGAATTTATTTCGTAAATCATTCGAAATCTAGGCTGAGGGGATCGGGATTGAGACTGATACCATCTCAATTCTCCCGTTTTCCCAATCTTTATCTGTATCGACTTTTACTTTGAATTTTAAAGGGCTGTTCTTTTCATGCTGAAACAACGTTTTCAATAAAATCAACCAAATCGTGTAGAAATTTGGGTTCCCATTTCTTGATGATTCTTTTCCTTTCATTTTTGAAGCAAATGATGAACCAATTTGACAAGATCGTTGGCGTTTGTAGGAAGAATAGACTTTATCAGCAGAGATGTTTCCGAACAAAATTTCAGCTGCCTTGTTCGAGACAAAAATAGGAAGGTATTTAGAATCATCCCACACATATAACTGCACAAGAACAAATAATAAAGGCTAATGAGATGAATTCAAATATTAATTATGCAGGAAAAAATTGCCCATGTGCTAAAATTGCAAGATTGAATGTACTAAAGCATAGTGGATTATAGTTCAATGGATCGTAATATCGTATGGTAAGAAGCAAATCTGTACCAAGAAAGGTCTGTATATGGTGCCTACTACATGGAGACGATTCGAGCTTCTTTCACAGTATAAAGGAATCGTATTTTGCTCCACCTCCGACCTGCCAAAATCAAGATTACCCATCCATTAATTACTATATATAATACAACAAATTTAAAAATAAGTCACTCAATTCTTGATCATACCCAATTCTTGAATTTACTGGAATGCCACATATCTGACAGCCAGTAGTGATGAAATCATCGACCAAACAATCGTCACCTTGCGTAAATAGCCTCCTACTAATAAACATCCGTTCAGCTTCCATTTCTCGAAGATTAACCCAAGTAATCGGCAGAAATATTTCACCCACAGAAGCATGAAAATTCGCTTTACAAGAACTCTCACATTTGCATAATTCCGATAGAGATGAGCAATCTTGGGAATGAACCTCTTCGTGCAATTTCCAATTTACTCTTAGTTGCTTCCTGTGCTGAGAATTGCAACAAATGTCGGAAAATGAATAAACGAGTAATCATATTGACGAGAAAGTCGACGGAAACGGTTTGACTTAAAAAGGAGGCTCACTTCATAATAGTTCAGTACACTGCCACAGTGAGCAAGTTTAGCTCGAAGCAGCCATCCGACCACTTTCTGAAGCTTATCTCTTGTACTTATGCCCACACGACATTCATTGATCAGTTCATCTAAACCTACAGAAGAAAAAAAAAACGAAATAATAGTAAGGCTTTGTTACATAATGTGCGTGAAAAAACGCAATTTTGTTATGTTGTTTAAGCAAATAACACTATAAACACACACACACACACACACACACACAGAGTACCTTTGGATGAAACAAAGTCATTGGGGCGAACCAGACATTGCGAAGATGAACAATGTAATGCTCTAGCCTCAACTGAATCTCCAAATCTTGCAATTTTAAGATCTGTGTACGGTCAAAATCATTCGTTAAAAAAAAACAAGAAAACAGCAGATACTGATAGACAGACTAACCTAACATTAGCACTAGTCAGACAAATCCAATGCTAGTGTTACATTTGAGCAATACAATCGATTAATATCAACGAAAACCGAGACACAGAAACATCCCGATATCAACAATGATTAAAGAAAGAAAAAGGAAACAACATACTTTGGAGAAGAAACACATGACCAGATAACACTTGGGAACCCATTTGCTTCTGCCAAATGGTAATTGGGAAATACGACCTCGTTTCATCTCCCACCAAAATATCCATCCTCACCAACTCTCCATTTCTCCCTATTTTATACTGCACCGTCATAATTTATCCAACGTATACAAGAAATAATAAATTTCAGATAATCAAATCAAATTACAGTAACTACGAAGCAGAAAAGACTGCGTAAAAAATGAGGGAAAAATTGACCTGAATCGGGGTGGATTTGTGAACGAAGACAAGGAGTTGTACGTAATCGCCAATGTAAGAAGATGCTTTGCTGAGATCAATCAGTGGCCCGTACCAACCGATTGCTGCCGCCATTTTTTTCCTTCAGAGCTTACTTTTGAACTAGGGCTATGGCGCGTCGTATTTTTTCCGCCATTTTTAGAGGCTGCTATTTATTTCCTCTAATCAATGGATTAAACGACGACGTTTCATAGAGACAACTAATAAATAAACTCGCTTTCCTCTTTTCAGCGTTTCTCTTCGTTCTTTTTTACTAAATCCAATAGCCAATGAGATGCTGACACGTGGCAGAATTGTGCTATAAATAGCTGCATAACTGAATTCCCCGTTGTAAAGGTGTAAAATGTAGATCACTTTTCACATTTTGTTTCTCTTCTTCTTCGATCGAGCTTTTGATCTCGACACCATACTGTCGGCTGTTGCGCTTCTTTACTAATTCGGTTTCTCGTAGAAAGTAAAATGACTTGCTTTTGAATTTTTATCCAGATGTCGATTATGTATTTGAACTTAATTTACTAAGCAATCAGATCAAACTCATTGAAACAAACACGAATCAAACCTAAGTAGATTGATTTGTCCAACGTATTTTATCACTTTTCCAAAACGAACATGAACTCGACCCGAATTTGATTCCTTATCGAATGAAAACATCTATTTAAACATAGTCCGGTAAACAAATCAAACTCAAACAAACTTCTAAAAAAAACGACATTCGAATAAACTCAAATAGCTTTATTTGATTTTCGGCCATAGTTTCTTGATTCAACAGCTTATACATCATAATAACAAAGGCACAGTTTAATAATCTCTTACACCATAAAAGCATACCAATTGCTCAAAACAAATATAAAGAGCATCTGTCTTAAAAAGTAGCAACAAATATCTCTTTCATCAATAAACTCCCTCATACGACAGCCAAATTTACACGGAAACCAAATATAACGTTTCATCACCACCATCAATCGAGGAACACCCGACCCTAAAAAATATATCGGGCACCAAACCAGCGAAAAGTTGATCCTTTTACGAACAAATAACTCCATCTCCAACAATCAATAGTCACGATTAAACTAACACATAAAGCGACGCGAAAATAAACCAGGTTATACCGGGAAGAAGTGGCCAATAAAAAAACAACCCTTCTCCCCACAAGCAGCAGCTTATATCTAAAAACAGCCGCCGTATCTCTAAATTCTACACTTCACTAAGATCATTTTTTTTTTCCTTTTTTTTTCCGGTACCCAATTTGTGGAACACAAGCGCGAGAAAAATCCAAAATATTAATGAAAATACGAACTGACGTAAAGCCTAGCAACGATATCGAGGGGCCCATCATCACCACCGATAGCGTGGAGAGCAACAGGGATTGTCGATAGGAGATGCAATGTGAGTGGAAAAATGGAAGGTTCTAGATTATTGGTTTTCTCTATCTCCAAATCAATTGGACTAACAATCATTGCAGTTTCATCGATTGGCCTGAATTTGCTCGGGCTACCTTTCCGATTGGGTCTCTTGTGAATCGAGTGGTTGAGCAATAGCGATGACGTGGCAACGAGCCACTCGGCTTTCAGGCCTTCAACTTCGTCATAATATATGCGCTTCTCAATCTGTACAGGTAAATTTTGTCGGTTATTTACTTTTTACTGAAATAATATATATTTAATCAGCAACGGATTGTAAATTTGACAGTAGGATAATGTCGACTGAAGAAGAAATACTTACAGCTAGCTTGGAGATATATATAGACATGAACTTCGGTCCGAGACCCAATACCCTAGCCTCGGAATACAATATCTGCAGATGCAGAGCAAAGAAACAACTTTAAATTGCCCATTATTAAAATAAAATGGGAATATAAAAACAAACATATGACAACATAAAAGGAAGCAAACACAAAAGTAAAGATTTAAAAAACCCAAAACTAGATAAAAATCAACATGTAAAAAAAAAAGTAAATCACCTTTTTCCTTTTCAGCAAAGCCCACATGTACAACCTATCAATCGCATCCTTCACACGTCTGCTCGAAAGCTTCTTCTCATTACAATGAGCAGCCACAACACTTAGATTCTCCGTAGAAAAAACTCCATACTTTTTCGCCGCAACACCCAAAGCTTCTCTAGCCTCAACTGATTCGACTTCCTCTTCACAAACACTCAAACCAGTCAAGAAGAAGCCATTCACAACTTCTCGTTCGGTAAACTTCTTCCGGGACCTTCTTTTTCCCTTCCGGAAATTATCCTCCACATCAAGAACGGCAGCTAATGTACGGTGCACTACAATATCTGAATACCTCCGAAGCGGAGAAGTGAAGTGTGTATAAAGTGGTACCGCAAGAGCGTAATGGCACCACTCACCATTGTTATGCTTCAAATCACCACTGCAGAAGTAAGAAGCCAACTGCATAGGCCTAGCAGCATAAGACATCAATATATCGAATAATGATGAGTCATTCTTTAGCTCCTCTCTTATTTGCTCTAGAGAATTGTGCATGTATACAGAGGAAGAAGTATCGAGTTTCAAACCATGTTTGCCACAGAAGGCTTCGAATTCTAGAAGCTTTCGTGCATTTGGTTCGGGGTGCCTTCTTAACAGAGCACAAGATGGATAAGCTCGAGTTATCACTTCTGCAGCTGTTTTATTCGCCAAGAGCATCAACTCCTCCACGAGAAAATTCGAGTCTTTTCGCCCGGTCACCACCGTATCGTACGGTAAGCCTTCCTCATCAAATAAAAACCCAATTTTTGGGCTCTCGAGCGACAGCGCCCCACTCCTGAACCTATTCTCTTTCAACACTTTCGAAACTTCGTGAAGACATTTTACAGATTTAATAACATCACACCATTCAAATTGGCCATACAATTTAGTATTCTTGGCATCAAATGCCCCATCAATAATCTCCTGAGCATGCTCGTAAGAGAGCTTGCAAGAAGAGTGTATTACAGTACGTCCGATCCAACGGTCTAGAAATACTCCCGCAGAATCAATGTCCCAGAAGATAGAAAACGCAAGTCTATCCACACCAGGATTGAGCGATGCTAAATTATCCGAAAGCAATGGGGGCAACATTGACAATTTACGCTGCAATAAGTAAACACTTGTCGAACGAATTCTAGCATCTCCATCTAGAGGTGTATCAGGCAAAACAAAATATGAAACATCCGCTATGTGCACCCCCACCCTAAAAACACCGTTCGGCAGTCTTTCAACTGATAAGGCATCATCAAGATCACTAGCAGTGGCAGGGTCTATAGTGAAAATACACGAGTTTCTCAAATCTCTTCGACTTTGTAATTCTTCATGCGGGATTTTCCATGGGATTTTCGGAACGCACAGAAGTGCTTCGGAAGAAAAATCCGACGCATCAATTGCGTGTTCAAATAAAATTGCGGCAATCTGAGCGTCAATATCGCTACCTCTTCCGAAAGTCTGAATAACAGAAGCTTCAGGAATGTAACTTTCGTCAGGCCAATCAGCGATTTCTGCTGCGACTAGGAAAGTCTCGATAGTCAAATCACCAGCTTCCAGAAACATCCGGATGCTTCCAGGAAGATTCTCCACACAGACCATCATTTTGGTTAATTTGGGATCGTTCGGAATCAATAAAATATAGCCATCGTCAACATCGGCTTGGTGTTTGTTCTTTCTGGGGTTTCTTCTTTTGCTCTCTCGACTGTAAATCCATTGTTTCACACTCAGAAAACCGACGACATTATTCCTACGTGGAGATTTTTCCATGACAGCCACAACTCTACCGGTTGGTCGTTTTGAGGGAAGCAAACTTACTAAAGTGCACAACTTCTCCAACGTATTCATCGACTCGTATGCATCACGAGACAAACCATTATCCGAAAACCCATCTCCATAAGAAACGGGCCCATTTTCATGACAAGCACCATTGTCCTGAATAACCATGTTACTAGTGGAACATGCACTGTCACACCCTATCTGTACAAGAGCTTGATGCAGCTGCAAAGAATTGGGATTGTTCGGAATTTCGTTTGAGCCTTTCATTCGTGGCCATAATGAAGGAGGATCAATGACAATAGCAACAGTGTCGCCTTCAATCTGCAATAAATGGAAGTTGGGAATCCATAAACACAGCTCCCAAAAAATATTAAAAGCAAGTGTACAAGTTATTTCGATGATTGTATCCAAAAAAGAAACTTAGCATGTAAGTGACCACATAGAAGATAATAGATTACAATCTACAAGATGAAGAAAAATCACGAATTCTCAATAAAATTTGTAAACACTTACAGCTCTATTTTGAGCCATCATCCCACTAATAAGAACATCACTTTGTACTCCATCAATCTTGCAGTAGGCCTGAAATCAACGATATTACTGAGAACTCACATTTAATGCACAGACACGTAATTCCACGCGGAGAATTTGATAGAACAAACCTCGAGACTGTTGTGAGCATTAACATGAAAAATTGCACTCAGTAATCCACCTTCCTGCACGATAAATAACCTATTGCTGTCATAACAAGAAATAAAAAAAAACATTGAATATCTCAAAAACATATTAGACACTCACATTAGCCTCTAATCCTTTACTAACAGCTTCTGCCGACAAATGCGGAGGGTAGACTTTCCGTCGAGCGTGATTATCAACTGGCCGGGCAATCAAAATGGGCCCCACAGTATCAGGCTCTTCGTGAATCACATTCGTAACGGATGGCCGAATCTTTAGATTCTCATCTGCAACTTGTTTGTTTAAATGGACTTCAGGCATCGATCTTAAATCCACATTACATTCTATTTCCTGTTGATTATGTTCACTCGAAACTACGTGATTTGGTGAGCTGTCGTCTCCGAGCAATCTCGACTCATATGTGCATATCTCACTTGCAGAACTACAAGCTGTTTCAAAGCCACAAGTATCAGGAAAATAAACACACTCACTTGCAAAAAAACACAGTGAAAACAAATTAAACCAACAATTCGAAGAACTATCTAATACTGAAAAAAATTCCATATATGAAAACCTAATTCTATTCCCAATCCAAAATCCATACATGAAAACCCAGAGGAACTAATCAAATCTACTTGCGAAAAATTAAACATACTAAAAAAATGAAAATTACCTGAGAGAGAGCAATTCTGCTTGGATCTTCTCGATCTTCGCTTCTTCTTCTTATTATCTTTACCGCCATTATCGACGAGAAAATCTTCAGTATGCGAAGCACCCGTACTTGATTCAAAGAATATACCCCCCATATTATTATTACCCTAGTTAATTGAAAATTAAAATTGAAGAATCAATTTGGAAAACTATATGAAATCAAAGTGAATTAGAAACTAAGTTAGAGGGATCTTCCGCTTTTTAATGGAATTAAATAAATAAATTCACGGAAGAACCCTTTTTTAATTAAGAGAAAAAGGCTAAAAAAATCACAACCAAATGAAAAAATATTAGATACATGTATTTTGTGTGTATAATATATTAATAATATCTGTAGAGAGAGAAAAAAGAGAGGGTGGTGGGTGGGTGGGGAGAGAGGGAGACGAAAGGGACGTTAATCATTGGTCGGCGAAGGCAAAGAGGCGCCGCCGACTTTTTATTTATTTTTAATTAATTATTATTTCTTTTTCCATTTTCCCATCTTTTCTTTTTATTATTATTATTTTCCTACATTTTTTCTTCACTCTTTATTATTGTTCATTAGGTCATGTTGAATTTGAATTAAAAAATTTAACTTAATAATCTTTGAAGTTTTGATTCCTATTTGACTTAATTAGTGAAGAATGAAAATCATGCAAAGATAATTTAGAATGATTATAATATTCAAATACCTAGTTTTAAATATCAATTTATATATAAAAACTATTAAATCACAATTAATTCATCTAATAGAAGAAAACGCATGGTCCCCCATGATTTTAAATTTTGCAAAATTCTAGAGCTTTTATTCCCCATACAAAATTGCAACTTGTTATTAAAGAAAAATCACATTAGTTCCGTATATATCAATGGATGACAATTTAACCGGGCCCCATTGGGTGCACGTCTCGTCTAGTCCTAGATTTATCGGGTAATCCCCACCATTTTAGCTAATCGGACGGATATGTTTTTTTTAAATTTTCACCAGTAGTGGATACGAGTTTCGTATGCACCCTTACCTACCCCGTATCCAACACATTGACATATTTTGAATATGTTGAAATATTTTAGAAAATAAAATTTAAAATACTATATATCTATTAATTAATAGTGGAAAAAGTCCGGTAAGTAAGCCCAATAAGAATTTTACAATAGTGACCAAGTGGGCCTATTGGATCTTTAAAACCCAAATTCACAAATTTGTCATACCCTAACCCTAGAAAAAACCCCTAAATCGATTGACAGTGTGATTTTTTCCAAAGTTTGCATTTTTTTTCAGGCAATGGGTCGTCTACAGCTTTTCGATGACGGCGGCGACTCTCCAAACGGCGGCGATGATGACCTGTCAAAGATTGAAATCAACCACGAATTCGCCAAACGCTACGAGTACAACAAGAAGCGAGAGGAATTGCAGAAATACGAGGAGCTGAAAAAGCAGGGCCGCGTGGACTCGGAGTCCGACGACTCCTCTTCCGACGAGGAGGAGGAATTGATCAAACCGAGTAAGAAGACGGACCTCGCGTTTTTCGACGCGCTTATTAAGGTGAAAAATCAAGACCCTGTTTTGAAAGATACTGACGCAAAATTGTTCAATTCTGATTCTGAGGACGATGATGGTAGCGATGGTGCTGGTGAAGTTAAGGGGAAGCAGGAGAAGAAGCAGAAGCCAATGTATTTGAAAGATGTTGTTTCGAAGCATTTAATTGAGGAAGGCCCGGAATTTGATGATGAAGAAATGGAGAATGGGGAAAATCATGGAAATGCAAATAGAGTTAAGAGTTATAAGGAAGAACAAGATGAATTAAGGCGGCAGTTTCTGAAAGCGGTGGAAGAGGAAGAAGGGAATATCGAAGAAGGCGGAGATTTCATAAGAGTGAAGAATAGTGGGATGAGAGATGAGGAAGAGGAAGATGATGATGATGATGATGAAATTGGAGGCAAATTGGACGAGTATTTTGGCGAAGACGAGAAATTGGATGAGAATACCATGTTTTTGAAGGATTTTTTTCGGAAAAAGATGTGGATGGATGATAAAAGTAGTAATGCGCGACACGAGGACGTAGATATTTCGGAGGATGAAGAGGAGGTAGAGAAGCAAGAAGATTACGAGAGAGAGTTCAATTTTCGGTACGAGGAGAATGCCGGCGATAGGGTTATGGGCCATTCTCGAAAAGTGGAAGGTTCCGTTAGGAAGAAGGATAATGCAAGGAAAGTGCAGAGGGAGAGGAAAGAAGAGAGAATGGTGCAGGCCGAGTTCGAAAGGAAGGAAGAGCTGAAGAGAATGAAGAATTTGAAGAAGAAAGAAATCAACGAGAAGCTGCAGAAGATTAGGGAGGTGGCGGGCATCACAGAGGAGGGCGAAAACGCCTTCTTAGACGAGGACGATTTGGAGGAGGAGTTCGACCCCGAAGCTTACGATAAGAAGATGAAGGCAGCGTTTGGCGATGGGTATTACGATGCGAAAGATGTTGATCCGAAGTTTGGGAGCGATGACGACGACGAAGAAGGAGAAGATGAGATTGAGAAGCCGGATTTCGATAAGGAAGATGAGTTGCTTGGGCTTGAAAAGGGTTGGGACGAGGCGTATGAGTCTAGGGAAGGGTTTATTTCGGCTAGGCAGAGAATCTTGAAAGATAGGGTTGTGGGTGATGAAAACGAGGTTAGTGAAGATGGGTCGAAAGAAGGTAAGCGGAAGAGGAAACGGAAGCCTAGTGAAGTGGAGATGGCGTTAAAGGAGGGGCTGATGGAGGAGTACTATAAGTTGGATTACGAAGACACTATTGGAGAATTGAAAACAAGATTCAAGTACAGGCCGGTTAAAGCTAATAGATATGGGCTTACCCCAGATGAAATATTGAAGGCAGACGAGAAGGAATTGAATCAGTGCGTTCCGTTGAAGAAAATGCCTCCGTACGGGGAGCAGGAATGGAAAGTGCCTCGCAGTAAGATTATTGAGCTGAAACAGAAAATCAAGAACGTTGGTAAAGGAAGTATGCCTAATTCGGTTAATGAAGATAGGAAGGAGAAACGAGATGATGCGTTGGAATCGAATGGAGAAACGAGCAACGGTTTGTCGAGAGGTAGTAAGAGGAGACGCCGTCAAGCTGAGCTCAGACTGCCCGTTACGAGGCTTATGGCATATGGGAAAATCCCGTCTAAGTCGAAGAGTAAGAAGAAGCAGTAGTGGAGTTTCGTTGCGAGTTTCTGCAGCAACTGTTTTGTAAGAGGTACTTGTTTTACAAACAATTTTTTTTTTCGTTTTTTCCTCTTGCAATTGTTATACTTTGGTATTGAGTTATATTAACATAGTCAAAGAAGTAATTTGAAGGAAGAATGTTATAGTGAACTACGAGTTTGTAGTACCGGAGCTTGTTTAGATATTTATCGGGTTATGTACAGTATCAATGGATTTAAATTTCGAAAATGTGATGAATATAATTGTTCTTAGTCTCCTACTCGTACGTAAATATTTGAATTAGCTAACTGCAGTTTCTTCTACTCAGTATTCCCAATATAGCAGAACTCAGATTTATCCATACAGGCTTGCATCTCGATTCTCGAATCTTGATATACAATTTTTCTTTCTGTTTTTATTTTTCTTATTGATAAAATTTGTCGGTTGACGTTCTGCTACATAAAATACTCTGGAAATGAATAATTGACTGGACTATGATAACCCCGTATTTACTAACGAGAGTTTCTTCAACCCACGACATATACGTTCGTACTAGACTGTGGTTAAACCTACTGCGGTTAAAGAGTTTGTAGCAGAAGATATATTGGCATATATGGTAGTTAGTTTCAAGTATACTTCAGATTAGTTATTTACTTGCAATTTTTTTTTTTTTTTTTGCATTATTTACTAATAAACTTGAACTAATGTGTAAATTAGTTTCTTAATCTAATTCATTTTTTTTATGTGTTACAGATCAAGAACAGAGGAATGAGGGTTTGTGGTTTCTTACAGATAGTATAAGGAAATTTTTGCAGTTGAAAAGCTGCTTCCTTTTTATTTACATAGACTAATGTTGTTCTCTATATGTTCACTTGACATTTTTGCCCCTGTCAAACAATTATTGAGTTTTATTGAAATTGAGTTGGTAAATTTAATGGTTTTGTTAATTATTAATTTATTCTTCATTCCTATTTAATGGAATTTGTCATTCTCATGGTGTGTTTTAAAAAAATATAAATTGCTGATTGTGGTTTATTGGTGATGGTTTTGTCATGATTTTATAACTTGATATTTATATTTAAAAAAAGAATATTAACTAAATAAACTCGTGACTCACAAACAACTAGTGGTAATGAGCTTGAGCTCGAGCTTTGGTCGAGCCGGTTGAACTCACTTTTACAGATAATTAAGAGGGTGTTTGGCTAAGCTTATTTTAAAGAGCTGATAAGCTCTTACATCTGATAAGATGTTTTTAGAGCTGATAAGCTGTTACATCTTATTTTTACGATTAATTTTTAGAGTGTTTGGATAATGAGCTTATTTCCTATTTTTACTCATTATAAGATCTTAAATAAAAAGGTGGGGTAGAGGTACTTATTTAAAAAGATCTTATTTGCCCTCCAACAGTTTATTTTTTAAAAATTAAGATCTTTTTTAAAAAAAATTACCAAACACTTTGGAAGAACTTATAAGCTCTAAAACATCTTATAAGCTCTTTTTAACATCTTATAAGCTTAGCCAAACACCCTCTAAATCATCACACATAAGACTTGCTCTATGTCCCCCCTTTATTTCCACCCTTCAATAAAGTAACAAAACAAAATATAAATTTTGATTATAATTATTATGAATTTATGAAAGAGAAGAAGTGTTATATGTATCAAGGGCACTTTGGTCCACCCTTGGGGTTTTTCCAGTCCCTATAACAAGGGCACTCGTCCCTATTTCCGTAAGTACCCGAAGGCACACAATTGCATTTCGCGCAACAAATATGACAATATTGAAGGCACCGGTTCTGCCGACCCGCTTTCGAGCATCGTACGGCGCACTTATCCTTACAGAAGCCCGAAATATCTGACGGTGCTTCCGCCGGCCCGCTTTCTGCAAACGTAGCGATAAGGAGAAGGGCGAGGACGAGTGTGGTCGTTGTCATCAACTTCATTTTTATTTTATTTTTTTTAGAAATTAATTAATGATTGAGTTTGAGGTAATTTTTTAAGGATGATAAGAGAAGAAGAATATTCATGGGATTTTATAGGCTTTTTTTTTTGGCCATGTTGGGAATGTTGGTGTATTAATGCCAAGAAGATTTGGGTTCATGCTATTATTGTAAATTATTTGTTCATTTTTTTCTTATTTTATTTTATTTTATTTTATTTTATTTTAATTGTAAGATTGTAATGTATTTAATAGGGATTTAATTTTGCCAGACTTCTTACCCTTTTGACGCAGATTTTTTGTGTCTAATTGGAAAATTATTACTTTTTCCTTTTTCCTATCTAATAGAGATTTTACAATTTATTTAACTAGTATTTTTTGCCGGTGTAACGGAATAGTATTTCAAAATTTGAAAAAAAATATATGATAATAACATTTGTACTAGAAAAAATGTATTCATTTTGTAATAGTTCAAGAGCTTGGGAGTTCGTTATGCGTTTTATTTATTTATTTATTATTATTATTATTAATGTATAATAGAAATATAAGCAATAATATTAAAACTTCAAAAATTAAATTTCTCAGTTCGCTAATGAATTTTGTTTATTTATTATTATTAATGTAAAATACAAATATGAGCAATAATATTTAAGATTAAAAAATAGCTGAAAATTAAAGATCGGCGTTGAGAGTATTCTCGAAATAAGTAAATAAAATGAAGTAAAAAATTAATTATAAAAATATCACTACATGGTTTCTTAAGTTGTTCTAATGTTTATTGCGCACAAATTAATTTTCTTTTATACATCGTACATATGATATTTTGATATCAAAACAACAAATTACAAATTATTTGATAAGTTAAGGGCACTTAGGTTGTCCCTTCGAGTTTTTCATATCCCTATAACAAGGGCACTCGTCTTTGTTCCCATAAGTGCCCGAAGGCACACAATGACACTTCTCGCAACATATTCCGCAATACTCGAGGCACCGGTCCCGCCTCCCGGCCTTGGAGCAACGGACCTCACATCTCGTGTCGCAAAAATCCGAGCCATCATTTTCCGCCATTGCTGTCGTGGCAAGTAGAACGAGAACCATCGTACAAACAAAGATTGTCGACGACTTCATTTTTATTTATTTTTTTGCAATTTGATTCGAATTTCGATCGGAGTTTGAAATTATTTATAGAAGCTCATGTTGTTAGCCTTTTATAGGTGATGATCCACACAACAATTGTTGCAACGTAATGATGAAGTAGTGATTCTTTACTTGCAATCAATAACAACTTTTGGTAACTGACTTTTGCTTTTCTATTTCAATTGCTTTTCTATATCAACTAAAATATATTTTTAAATAATTTTCATTAATATTTTTTTTCCTTTTTAATAAAGAATATCATGTATTAAAAATGATATTGCCTCTTATATTAAAGGGCAAATTGCGACCACCCATGAACTACGGTCAAATTACTAAATCCCCCTCCTGTTTGTGTAATTACAGCCACCCCTCTCAAATATGTATTTATCTTACGAAAAGAGCCCTCAGAAGGTAAATTTAGGAATGTTAATTTAGTAAAACTGAACTGAAATTTCGGTACACCAACATTTCATACCGTTTACCGATCGGTAGATAACCGAATGACATAAATTTTATGTAAAAAAATTTAAAAAGGAGAAATCGGCTGTAATTACTCAAACAAAAGGGGTATTTTCGTAATTTGGTCATACATTAGGGGTTGATTGTAATTTGCCCTATATTAAAATATTAAAATGGACTAGGCTCCCGAGTTTTATAATTAGCAAAGCCCATGAGATTTTCTTATGTATTAATTCAAGTCAAAATACTATTAATTGGGCCTTTAAATAAAGCCCAATTGATGAACACCGTGGCCATGCAAAAATACATGGGTTTCTCCACCGCCGCAGCGCCGCCGTCTCCCGCCGCCGCCACTCTCGTAAACACTCGCTCATTTTCTCTTACGTCAACAACTCAAAGACACCACATAAATTTCAAACAGAAATCACCCCTCTTCCAACTCCGCTACACCCTGAACAACAACAACAACAACTTTCACGGCGGCTCTCAACACACGCTCGGCTCTACATTCACCCAATTTACAGTTATCGCCGTATTTTCCCTCACGCTTCTGATTCTCCGGCTTGCTTCCGACCTCCTCCTGCCGGATTTTCCTCGCCGTTGGCGCCGTCTGATCGGCTTCGCTTCCCAAGCCGAAGCCGAGCTGGTAGAAGCCCCCGAGTATTTGTTCCAAGGCGTTGTTGCTTACGAAGACCGCCGCTTCTTTAGCCATTCTGGCGTCGACGCGATCGGCGTGGCTCGCGCCATTTTGTCTCTTTCCGCTCGTGGTGGTGGCAGTACCATAACCCAGCAGGTGTAAATTTCGAAGCTAGCTAGTGATGATCGGTATTTGTGCTTGTATTCACGCACGCCACCTGTTTGTTGTTTTTCCTGACTGAACAATTTTTAATGCATGGTTAATTGTTTATGTTGATTCTGAAATATTTTGATGTTAAATTTGTACTCAGACTTTGAATGCTTCTGAATTTACTGGCAGCTTGTGAAAAATACATTTCTGAAGAACGAGCGCACGCTTTCTAGGAAATTTATCGAGATGGCGCTGGCAGTTGCACTCGAGAGGAAAATCTCAAAACCAAAAATCTTGAGTGCGTACTTGTGTAAGGTCAAAGCACAACTCTTATCTCGTGTTACGATTTTTAATTTTTTTTTTAGTTTCAAGTTGATAGCTTCATAATTTGTCGATTCACGTTGAAATCAGTTTCTGCAAATTCATATTCAATCACCTCCAAATTCAAGATCCTACCCCGACATTCACTTATGTACATTGTTTGCGTTACAATTGTAATTAATCGTCTCCTATTACAAATTCTTGAGCATCGAGTTCTGTTTTTAATCTTGAACCAAACACAACTAAATTTACGGAAATTTTTCAGATATACTGGGGGCACGGGATCTATGGAATCAAATCAGCATCAAATTTATACTTGGGAAAACACCCATCGCTTCTCACTTTGGGTGAGTGTGCACTACTTATAGGAATCATACCAGCCCCAGAAGCCCGTTCACCGTTCCGAGATTATAGCAGGTTCGTGTTTCTTATTTCTAGCTGTGCCCCGTTACCTTTTTTCGCTACTCGTAACTTAGCGTGTTTATTACATATAAACTCCATAAGCTAATCAAGATTAAGAAGCTTATCGAGTTCCCAATTCTCAGAGGAAAGAACTTTCAAGCTAGAGTTTTGAAAAGGATGGTTGTCGGCCACTTTCTTGATATCGAGAGCGCACTTTCTGCCGTCAGAAAACCGTTCGCCTTGAAGTCCGATGGACCGGAGTATGCAGAAAAAACGTTGCTTCCAGTGCTTCTTCCTTCCGAACCGGTAACTAGAAAAAATTCTTATTCCATCCTTTCTATGAATGGATGTTGTTTTCCACTTTTTTTCTTTTAATTTTTTTTTTTTTTTTGTAATTTTGTTTCTAGGGGTATGAAAGTCCAATGAAGCTTACATGGGACTGGGAAAGAGAGAGCAAAATGTGGGAAGTGGTGGAGGATATGGAGAAATGGGCTTTGAGTTTTAGAAAGATTGTTAAAACTTCAAATTTGTGATGTAATGTATATTATATTCAAACAATAATTTAATTTATTTAAAAAAAACTTATATATATATTATGGATATTATTCGGGTGGGTTGGAATGTGGATCTTTTTAGATGGGGCGGGTATGAATGACTTGTAAATGGGTAGGAGCGGTGATTACTAATTGTAAACTTTGTAGTGGGGGATGTGTCTACGTGGCGGATGCTGATTGGGTCGAATTACGTGAATCACAAAGGGGAAAAACTTTGCGCACCCCAACAACGGTCTTCCTCTCAATGCGTCCACTCATATTTCGACACGTCATAAATTTAGCCGAATCTTCAGTGGGGGTCGCCGTAGGGAATTAAAACCCGTTTGCTCTATTTATTGTGCGTTTTTCTCTGTAGCGCGAGTAAATCAAGGAAGACGCTGGAGAAGAGTCGTCGTTGCTTCCCATGGCTTACGTCGAGAGAGGTATCGTATCCCTTTCAATGATCAATCAGTGGGTTATGAATTTGCCGTTAATTTGATGAATTGGGTTTCAATTTTCTCGCAAGTTTGATCCCTAATTTTGCAAAATATTGATTTGTCGATTGTGAATCTCGCGTTTGGAATATATGTATTGATCATATATATCTATGCATCTTCCTGGGCAATTTGTTATTTTCTGTAAATAATTGAAATATTCCTTCCTTCGATGCTGCGTGTTTATTTGTTTGGAAATGGGGGTGGGATCATGTCTATGAAATAATTGAAATATTGTTACTTTTTTTTGCCAAAGACACATTGTTGCTAATTTTTAAATTATGAAATTTGTAAATCTGGATAAGATTTTTTATATTGTTGAATACTATAGAAATGCTATTAAGCAAATTGCTGAAATTATCTGTTGAGCATCTATCTAGCTAATTCTCGAAAGAAGTAGAATTAGGGAGGAGAGTGTATTTCCGATTACAAAAAAAAAAAAAAAAAAAGAAGTCTCTCGTTGGGAAAACTTAGAAATTATTGCATTATATGTTTCAGTTGAAGGGGGCATTTCCCCCTTTTATTGATTGGGGGTGGGAAGACTTAGAAATGAAAATTTAAACAGCCGTGGCTCCTTTTTAGGCACCCTCAGCATTCGTTCTTGTGTTTAATTCGTGAGAATCGTATGCTTGCAACAATCTTATATAATTATAGCTCGAAGGTTTCTATGCTTGCAATACTGCATTCATGTGCCATACACTTCCCCGAATGTTCGACTTTTGCCAGAATATTTAGGTCTTTAGATGTTGATTCGTGCATTTTACCCTTAACTTGACAGAATCTTTGCTCTGATTCCTGGATTTTATATGTTTGATGATTTCGTTGTCTCTTTGTCATCGACTGAAAGATGTGTAATCTGAGAATACAAAAATGTTCTGCTCGACCCTTGAAGAAAAGAAGAAATAATAGTCTACTAGAACGAGATCTTAGACATATTACTGTTTACATTTGTTTGATACAACAGCTAAGAATTACGCCTCTCTTCCTTAAAGATTTGGGAAATATGATGTAAAGAACTGAAATATTTGAAATGAATATAAAATAAAATATAACTAAATTAATTGAGTAAATGCATTAAAACGCTATCACTTTGCTTGTTATATGATTGGAACGGTGCATTGTGGTATCCTTCTACACTACCCATATTTTACTTACTGTGTCCTCTCATTTGAATTTATTTCAGGGGTTGTCAAATCGAAGAGAACAATATGGCGAGTGAAAACAATCACAGATTTCTTCCGGGCCATTATAAACTTCATTGGGGTCTTTTTCGCAACAATGTTTTCGGTAAAATCTCGAGTTCTCTCAATTAAACTTTTGCAGTTAACATTTGAATTGTGTGCTCATATTTTTTTTTCCCATAACTTGTGCAGATGGAGAAATCTGAAGCTTACAGGAAAGGATCCGGTGCCAGCAAGAAATGGGATGGTGGTGGGCCAGGCGGCCCTGGTGGTGGTGGCCCATACGGAGGTGGTCCACGTGGGCCACCACGTGGAATGGATAATGTTCGAGGAATCGATCACAGTAAGTTTTTTTCGTTAATATTTCTTCTAATTTGTACTAAGTAGTCTTCATTTGAAAATTCGATTCTTGTTCGGCTTTATGACTTGGAATTTTTTTATTCTTCTTCTTCGTAACTCTCAGGTTCTCTTCCTGCATGCGGCTCTTGTTGTGGTTGACGAAATAACCGATCCATCATAACTGCCTCAATTCTGCATTTCTATTATATATATATATATATTAAAAAAAAAAAAACGAAAAAAACCTTGTGGATTGTAAAATAGGTTTGATCTTTTAAGACATGTACTAAGTTCTGCTTCATGTATTAAACTGAGTAATTGAAATATGTCTGTTTCTGTATTGCATTCTATTTTCTTTCGTTTGAAACTCGTGTGTATCTGCAAATTGAATTTGGTGCGAGTTGTGCTTGAGTTGTATATTTGACAAGATAAAAACGAGATACGTGTCGTAAATCACCTGCCTATTTGCATGTAGCTAGAGTTCAACAATTTGCAGTTGTATGTATATATGATGAAATATATGTTACATATGTATGCTATAAGACAATTTTGTTAAATTATCGGTCCAACATACGACAAAGTGTGGCGTACGTATATCGATTGCAACAGTCCCTATCGGCAGGCAAACATTAGTATCTAGAGTCAAATGTGAAATTGACTAAGAACCACTTGTGAGTTCATATAGTTTGATGTTATTTTGCATTGATTACTTCCGATTTTAAACGACGAAAAAGGAGAAAACATATTCATTAATTATGGTAAAAAGGGAATGAATGTACTATCACAAGAACAATCCCTAGTTTCTTGTTCGTTTATTTTAAGGAGACGTTGTTGAGTTATTCGACGGCTAGGATTGAAATTTGAAACTCCAACTACGATTCGTGATCCAACGACCAACACCATGTTCGTTTCATTAAATTATTTTACCTATATTGCAATTGAATGAACTTGTCCCAACTCTGGTTAGGTTAAAATTTATTGCTCACATGTTGTGCTTGTACCCAGAAATCTGGGAAGCTGCAAAGAGAATGACAAATTTAAGTTAACTAATTAACGACCGTACAAAAGTAGGTGCAACTACGGCCATTGGTTACCGGTTCCAAGTAGTAACTCACACGAGAACTGTTACAGATTGTAGATTTACCCTATGCATCTATGGTTGGCTGCGAATTCCTTCATTACTAAAAAAAAAAAAACAATGTCATTTTATTTATATATATATATATATATATATATATATATATATATATATATATATATATATATGACGTGTAAAATGCCAATCCTCGAGTGGCACCTACCTCACCACACATTTTTGTTCCCACAAAATAGATGACATAAAAAAAATTTACCACATAAAGAATCACCATCCACATGAATTAATCCTATAAAGGCAAACACAAACGCCAAGAACACAAACACACACAATAAAACACACATAGAAGAAACAATTTCAAAAACAAACAATGGAGGTGGTGAGAGTGCAATCCATTGCATCCATATCCAAGCATGCAAACACGATTCCATCCGAATACATCAGATCGGAAAACGAGCAACCGGCGGGATCCACCGTGCACGGGGTGATTCTCGAGGTTCCGGTCATCGATCTGAGCGACGAATCCAACACTGAAAAGATCGTACGGTCGATATACGAAGCGAGTCAGGAGTGGGGGATATTCCAAGTGGTGAACCATGGAATCCCGAACGAAGTGATATCGAAGCTGCAACGAGTGGGGAGAGAGTTTTTCGAGCTGCCGAAAGAAGAGAAAGAGGTGATTGCAAAGACAAGTGAATCTGGAATAGAAGGATATGGAACCACACTTCAGAAAGAGATTGAAGGCAAAAAGGGCTGGGTTGATCATTTGTTCCACAAGATTTTGCCACCTAATGCTATCAACTACAACTATTGGCCCAAGAATCCACCTTCTTACAGGTCAGTTTTTATCTTTTTTTTTTTTGTTCTTTTAATTAATTAGCCCTTTATTTATATTTATTCTAATTACTATATTTTGCTTGTTCAAAAAAAAAAAAAAGTTATCCTGCAATTTTTAAGTAGAAATGACAAAAATACCCTTTGATTTTAACTTTTAAAAAGGGCTCCATTATTATCATAATATCCTGAAGTTTCTAGGGTAAAATGACACAAATACCCTTTGTTTTAATTTACAATTCTAAAAAAAATGCCCGGAGAATCTATGACTGTTTCTGCTGTCTCTATAGATGAAATGACAAAAATACCCTTTGATTTTAACTTGCGATAATTCCCCCTGATATATGTGTACACTCATGCATACGGCAGAGAAGCGAACGAAGAGTACGCGGAGAGGCTCCGCCACGTGTCGGACAAGCTGACAAAGTGGCTGTCGCTAGGGTTAGGGCTGGAAGGTCAAGAATTGAAGGCGGCGATGGGCGGGGAAGACACTATTTATCTGATGAAGATAAACTACTACCCGCCGTGCCCCCGCCCCGACCTAGCCCTAGGTGTGGTGGCCCACACTGACATGTCAGCACTCACAATCCTCGTACCTAACGAGGTTCAAGGCCTCCAAGTTTTCAGGGATGGCAGTTGGTATGACGTCAAGTACATCCCCAATGCTCTCATCATACACATTGGAGACCAAATTGAGGTACGTAGTACTTGCATGCATGCATGCCCCCATATTAAATTAGATGTCTTTAAATTATTAAATTGTTTTGTAAATTATTGACAGATACTAAGCAATGGGAAGTACAAGGCTGTGTTTCATAGGAGTACGGTGAATAAGGAGAGTACGAGGATGTCTTGGCCGGTGTTTTTGGAGCCGCCGGCGGAGGTTGAAATCGGGCCGATTACGAAGCTTGTGACCGAAGAAAGCCCGGCCAAGTTTAAGACTAAGAAATATAAAGACTATGTTTACTGTAAGCTTAACAAGCTTCCACAGTGATGCTACTATTAAATGGTTTAATATGTTTTCATAATTTGAATTGTAATATTGGAAGAACATGTGTTATTAATATCGTGAGCAGCAGTAGCTTCTTGCTAATAAATCATTCTTTCCTTTTTTTTTTTTTTTTTTTTAATTGTTGCTGATCAGAGTTTGGTGATTAATTAATATGTATTGATATTGCAATGAATTAAGTGAAATGATTTATAATTGGGTAGATGTATATATATTATCGGGTAAATTACAACCACTCTTGATGTATGTTCAATTTACGGAAAAAATCCTCTCGTTTGGATAACTATATTTACCTCCTCAACTATGATTTTTTTCTTACACATCCACCCTTATGGTGTCAAATTCAACATAATCATCTAGATTCCGTGGAATGTGCTCTGGTTTGTACTCGTTTTGTGTAAAAATACAGTTTCTGATGGTCTACAATCTGATATATACAAGCCAAAAAACACATATTATGATCATCTCGCTTCAAAATGTAGAGTTCGAATGGGATAAAACGGGTACAAAAATGATAATATTCCATATAAATCTCGAAGTTTCCACTAAATTTGAAACCGCAAGAGTGAACGTGTAAGAAGATCTATAGTTGAGGGGTGGTTGTTATTACTCAAACAAGAGTAAGGTTTTCGTAATTTGACCATACACCTAAGCGGTGATTGTAATTTACCCGGATATTCTCTTATCAACAACTCGTAGCACGTGACACGTGGTGATGTCTTTGCATGGCCTTGAATAAAAGTGGGTCCCACCTTACTAGTTAGTTATAAGATTTTGTTAGGTTAGGATTTATTGTTGAAGCAAGTGTGGTGTTTGTAGGCAGGCATTTGAGGCATAGTCATAACTCTTTAGGCCAGATTTATTGCATCTAGGCTCATGTTTGATGTAAGCCAGACTACAGGGGTGAAAAAGTAAAATGGCTAAAAAAAATAAAAAAAATTCATTCCGATTTCATCAGAACCCCTACACTGTTTCATTTGCAACTAGAACAACAAACTCATGGTCTTCAATCAATTTCTTCCATTGCAATTCACATTTCATTTCCTTACAACATAATAACAATACATATGTTACAACAATTGAATCTTCCATTGCATGTATGTATGTATGTATGTATGTATGTATGTATGTATATAAGTCGTAAATAAGCAAATTTCGAAATCCCACCTCCTCATCAATTTCTAGTCATAGCCCCTAGCCCAAACGGGCACCGAGTATATAAGCGTCCCCAAAATAAACGAGATAAAAAACGTAGTTGCTGCATAAGCATAACCCCTCCATGTATTCTTGCTTTCTCTCATTGCATTAAACTCAGCGATGAAAGTAGAAACCGTACTTAAACACCCGAGTAGCCCAAATTGTACCCCCGACGCCACAGTTTCACAATTCGTCGTTCTAATCTGCAAAATGAAAACGGAAAAGGGCTCGGTGTGATTTATGTAGTAAAATAAAACCATGTTATTTTGGAGGGATTAATAACATTTTCCGCAATTATTACCGCTTTCTTGAGTGTGGCGAGTGCAGCCATTACACAAGCTGCAAGAACATTAGCAGCAAGAGTCCCGAACGGCATCCATTTTAATGCCCCGTTTTTGCCTAATCCACGTCCGTTAAAACGGGCTAAAAAAAACCTAATCCAAACGCCAAAAGGTCCGACTAGACAAGCTAAAAACAACTGGGGTTTAGCGCCACCGTTTCTAAATTCTTTCACCTCAAAACTTCCGAAAATACCCCACAGTAAGCCTAGCGTTATTACAAGCATCAACATACAGCAAACGAGATAGCGGGACTTGTCTGAAACACAAGCAGGAGGAGAATTTATTCTCGTATTTGATCTTACGAGAAGCCCTTTGAACCCCTTGGCAGTTTCGATCCCGAAAATGATTGAAAAGGCAACTAAAAAGAAGCCTGTTAAGAGACGGAAAATAAACAATTATATTATATATATATATATGCATTGACGACAATAATATATCTTTGATCGCGAGGTGTGAATATTTTTAACATGCAAATATTACCGATAAAGATACCGAGTACAGCAAAGGCCCATTCGCCTTCGGCACTTAGGTCGAGCATCTTTTGATTCCAACCGCTGAAAGTTGTTAGGCTTCCAAGGAAACCCGTCGTTAGGCCGATGGCTAATTGATTGGAAACTTTCGAAATGTCGCCTTTGAATACAACGCCTAACCAGCCCATTAAAAATGAACCGACCTGAAAGAGTCGATTTTATCATCCCGTATAAATAACTATCAGTAAGATACACACACACACACACACACATACTGAGAGAGAGAGAGAGAGAGAGAGAGAGAGAGAGAGAGAGAGAGAGGAACCATATTCGAAGGAAGATCGAGGTACATGTAGTTCTGGTCACTTGTTGCACCAATTACACCGGGTCCAAAGAGTTTTTGAAGGCAATATCTAGCTAAAACCTGGTCAATATATCATACGAATAAAAAACGAAAAAAAAAAGATTTTTACCGAAGTGATCATATAAAACATAACATAAAATAGGCATCTCATAGGAAAATTCTCAAAATTTTCAGCCAGTCCCGTTTTCGGCTGTAACTATGACTGTCGAATCAGCAATACGAAGGAAAAAAGAGTTACCTTAATCGTTTTTCCAACATATAATTATTATATTACGACACCAGATTTTTGCAACGAGCGGTTAACTATAAAATAAATGTTGCATTTATATATAGCATCAAAATGTTCGGAAGCTTACCCCTAGAATTCCAAACACAGCAAGCGAAAGCAAACAAGTAACGTATTCCAACAGCCAAGGCACTTCTTTCTCGTCCTGCAAAAAAAAAAAAAAAAATCACAATAAATAAAAAATAAAGAAAAACGAACATGCATGAAAGGGCAACGAACAAACTCACATTTTTTTCCGCTTGAGATTCAATAACTGCATGAAAAGAATCGTCGCCTCGAATAGGAACTACATTATCCAACGAGAAGTGACTCCTGCCGCTTATACTAGCCCTGCTACTGTTAAGTGCTCTGTCTCCAATATCCCCTGCTTCGGAAACACTTTCGGTTTCGATGACATCATCATCATTATCATCATTTTGCGCCGTTAATAAACCGAAAGAGTGCCTTCTCGAAGAACCGACCCCACTCAATCGACGGAAAGAACTGCTTCTTGATTTAGATTCTAATTCTTGATTTTGATGATCCATAACAATCCCTTTTTTTTTTTCTTAATTTAGTTGAAACCTATAAGCTAGAAAAAAAGAAAAAAACCATTTCATTTCAATTAAGCTCTATAATTTACCAACTCCATTATTGAATGTAGCAGCTCAATTTATTGGAAGATGCCAATATATATATATATATATATATATATATATATATATATATATATATATATATATATATATATATATATATATATATATATATATATATTTATTTATTTAAAGAATTTAAATTTACTAATCCACCACATTAGCCAGAGACAAACATAAACAAATTGAGCTGTTATTTCTTGGCACAATAACTTTGTTGACCATATAACCATGGAAATGTGGACCCCACCCCCCATAGATGAGAGTCCCGTGATAGACTTTTCAAAAGGCAAGAAAGAAGAGAGAGAGAGAGAGAGAGAGAGAGAGAGAGAAACAAGAACCACAAAAGCACCATTCTTGATTTCAATTATTACATAAAGTACATCGAAGAAAGCACAACACAACCAATCAAACAGTGAGTAACATGAGGCATCAAAGATTTTTATGTGCTCGTATTAAGTAATAAAAAAATACTAGATGGAAACTTTTAAAGGGTCCCAAAAACTCACATAAAAAAGCCTTCTTTTTTAAAATACCCCCCTTTTTAAGTACTTTAAGACATTAATTATGAAACAAGAGAGAGAGAGAGAGAGAGAGAGAGAGAGAGAGAGAGAGAGAGAGAGAGAAAGAGTACCGTGAAGGAGTGATAAAACCCAGTTTAGGAATTTGAATGGAGAATGAAAAGCAGAGGGGTAATATTGTAGAGAATAATACCTGATCGTATGTGCATAGAAATGTGATATACGGCACCGTATTATGCAAAACGGTGGGCTGTTATTAATTTATGATTCACCTTGAAATGGGTGGCAGCCATTTATGTGCCATGGCTTAGACTTTGACGTTTTTTATTTCATCATTTATTGATGATTGAGAGAGAGAGAGAGAGAGAGAGAGAGAGAGAGAGAGAGAGAGAGAGAGAGAGAGAGAGAGAGAGAGAGAGAGAGAGAGAGTTGACTAATTATTAATAAATAATTAAATACCCTTTTTGTATATATATTCTTTTTTTCTTTCTTTTTACTTTTTAGAGACAATTTCATATATAATATTATTCCACGTGTATATATGTATTTATGCACACACACACACACAAAAAAAAAAAAAACAGAAAAAAGAAATTAATAAAACAATTTTTCATCAATTTCAATTGATATTTTAGCACAAAAACAATACAACATCATCAACATAGAATTTATTTGTCGGGCTAAGGGATGGGGGCCCTGGGGGCGAGGGATTTCGCCTTTTGGTGCAAGTACATAGAATTTATGATAAAAATGTACGAGGATGTTTTTGACAGTTCTTTTTTGGAGCCACAATCAGAGCTTGAAATTGTGTCTATTCCCTGTGAATGAATCAAGAATTTCAATAGCCTACTCTTTGATCATCTGCTACTGATTAATAATTTAGCATCTACTTTTATGCTCTAAATAAATCAAAAAAAAAAAACAAAGAATTAATTACTATTGTATGAACAAAACGAAAGATCAACTTACTCTTTTTAATGACCCCAACGGCAATGTCGTTTTCTCCAAGATGTATTTATCAACGTCCGGAACAATCTTGGGACTTTGTCAAGATTCTATTTTTCGAATCGTATATCATTTCAGCGCAACTCAGAAGAGAAGCAAATTACCGAATCCCACGTTGTCGATTTCTAGTCATAGTCCCTTTACCCAAACGGGCACTATAAGCGTTCCCAAAATAAACGAGATAGAAAACGTGGTTGCTGCATAAGCACAAGCCCTCCATGGATGCTTGCTCTCGTATATCGCATGTAACTCAGCGACGAAAGTAGAGACGGTACTTAAACACCCGAGTAGCCCAAATTCGTCGTTCTAACCTGCAAAAAGAAAATGGAAAGGGGACTTGGTGTGATTTATGTAGTATAAAATAAAACCATGTTATTTTGGAAGGATTAATAATATTTTCCGTAATTATTACCGCTTTCTTGAGTGTGGCGAGTGCAGCCATTACACAAGATGCAAGAACATTTGCAGCAAGAGTCCCAAACCGCATCCATTTTACTGCCCCATTTTTGCCTAAACCACGTCCGTTAAAACGCGCTGAAAAAACCTAATCCAGACACCAAGAGATCCAACTAGACAAGCTAAAAACGACTGAGGTTTAGCACCACCGTTTCTACATTCTTTCACCTCAAGACTTCCAAAAATACCCCCTAGCATTATTACAAGCATCAACATGACAATAAAGAGACGAGCACCAGCAGCATTTAGTTTTAAATTCAATCTTATGAGAAGCCCTTTAAACCCCTTTGCAGTTACAATCCCGAAAATGATAGAAAAGGCAACAAAAACGAAGCCTGCTAGGAGACGGAAAATAAACAATTATATATACATTTGACCACAATAATCTTGATCGTGAGCTTTGAATATTTTAACTTGTAATATTACCTATAAAGTACAACTCACAATCTTCTTTCCTTCGGGATTCAATAACTCTATCGAAAGAAATAATCGTAGAAGGTTGCAATAGATCGTCCCCTTGAATAGGAACTACGTTATTCAACCGACCGAAAGAACCACTTCGTCTAGATTCCGGTTCTTGATTATTATGATCTATAATCATTTTTTTAGTTAAATCGAAACGTATGAGTTAGAAGAAGAAACAATCATTCAGATTGACTGTAAAGCAAAATATAATTAGTATGATGCATAGTCACCTCCATTGAATTTGTTACAAAATGCCAATCCAAGTATTAAAAAACATAGCAAATTGAGTTGTTTTAACAAGAGAGAGAGAGAGAGAGAGAGAGAGAGAGAGAGAGAGAGAGAGAGAGAGAGAGAGAGAGAGAGAGAGAGAGAGAGAGAGAGAGAGAGAGAGAGAGAGAGAGAGAGAGAGAGAGTACTGTCATGAGCCACGGCAGTTTCCGGTGGCGGCAATGGCGACGTAGGCGGCAGAGATTTGGGAGAAAAGGTGGCTATGGCGTTCAAGATTGCAGCTTTGGAGAAGATGAACAGAAAGACTGGGAATAGATGAAACTTGTTACGACGTCGTTTTTGTATTGGGCTCACACTGCAGAAATGATTAGGCTGGCTAATAGAGGAAGCCCAACTAAAATTAATAAACTAAGCCCAATTATCTTTTTATCATTTGTTGAGCAAATAATAAATAGTTTAGTTTTCATTTTATAGTCTATTACAGTAGACCATCGATAAATTAATAACATTGCTTAAATAGTAATTTTTTTACAGTCCCAACTCGGTAAAAACGTATTAAATTATTAGTGCGATCTTTTAATATTTCGCTATATTAATAGAATTTTGTTAATCCTAATTGTATTAATAGCTTGAATCTTACAAGCATCGTAAAGAAGTGTGATGATGCTAATTACTTAGATCACCTAGGGTAGTGTATAAAACGAGTAGGGAGAGCAAAGCTGATCAGTAGCTTGACAACTTGATGATCCTAAGGTCCCTGCGAAATGAGCACACGTGAACTAGGCGGAGACGTGCTGATAGTGGAAATAGTCCAGAGAATACAGTTAATAGTATTGCACAGTTAATAGGACGTACCTTAAGGAATGAGTTCAAACATTTATTTATAGCTTAGTTGAGATTGTCGGGCTCAAACCTTACTTGAAGGTGATTGGGCATCGGTGATAATGGTCTTCGATATTGGGCTCGTGGCCCAGTATATAAGGAAATTGTAGGTCCATTGGATTGGCCCAATTAAGCATATCAAAGTGATAATTGTAGAGCATCTTCTACGGTTCGTCGTTGTTGATCATGAATTCGACAATTGTATATGACATGTTTTTCTTTGTAATATTCGATAAATTTCAGCAACTATAAATCATATGTACATACGCATGATTGAATGTACATTAATTCAACACATTAAAAATGATGATTTTGCCTTCAATAATTTCCAGGATACATCCAAGAAATTAAATAGAACCCACCAAACAAAGCGAGTGAGAACCACGCGTCTGATTTTTCTTTCCTTGCACTGCAAAAACAAGAAAACGAAATAAAAATAAAATAAATAAATGTCATTAAATTATGGGGGTAGCTTGTACAAAGACCATGTGGACCAGGTTGGCAAAATTGACTGTTTCAACCCCCATGTGCTTTATTTAATTAATTAACGCATATCTCGTTTAATTAATTAACTAATTAACCTATGCTTATAATTTTCAATTTCTTACAACCTCAAAAACAGCCTAACATTCAATATTTCAACGGTCACTCGTTGACAAATGACAATAGAAGAAACAACCCTACCAACTACTACTCATCCTTTCTTATTTAAAAATATTAAAAAAAAAATACAATCCTTCCAATATTAATTGCTATAAATAAAGAGCAAAGTACTTCTCTAAAGTCATAAACATATCCACAAGAAAATATTTTCTAATATACAGTAACGATCAAGAGGTTTTTGAAGCATAGTTTCAGATAATATTTGGTTAATTACTTACACAAGTTTTATATATTTACATACATCGATGGCAAGTTCTATGATGATCGTAGGTCACAAATCGGCCGGCTTTTTCGCGAACCCTAGTTCGAGATCGTCTCATTCTAAGTTGTCGTGGAATCCCATTTCGAAGCTGGCTTTCGCAAGTGAAATCGGTTTCTTGCGCAAGCAAACTAGAGTCGTTCAATATTGTGATAATCACAAAACTGAAAGGTATATACATATATATAAATATAATATATATGCTCATGAATTTAACTAGTTAGTGTGTGTAAACAATGGGTGAAAAAAGGTGTAAAAATGGAAATAATTATGTTTTATTTTATTTTATTTTGCAGGAACTCATTTGTTGTGTATGCAAGTAGTTTACCAGGAGCACCATTGCCTTCTGGACCACCATCCAAGCCCATGTAAGAAAACCCTAATTTTATAATTATTTATCAAAATAATTAATAATAATTATATATACATATATATTGCTAATTAACTAATTAATTATGTTCTTTTTTTCTTTTTTGAAACAGGAGCTGGGTTCTTGGATTAGTTGTATCACTTATCTTGCCATTTTTCACAAACAAGTGGGGCCCACTATGGGTGCTCAAAAGTAAGTGTTTTGTTGACTTTTTTTTCGTGGTCAACGTAATAATGTTAGTGTTTGCATGAAATTAATTCATAATGGTGTGGGAGTGCAGATAGAATTGAGACGGCGGTGGAAACGGTGGAGCACATAGTGGAGGCGGTGGAGAAAGTGGCGGAGGAAGTCGACAAGATCGCCGAGGACATCGCCGACGATCTTCCACAAGGGAAGCTCAGAGATCTCGTGGAGCTCGTCGAACACACGGCCGAGAAGACAGCTAAGACCGCCGATTGTCTCGATAATCTCATCGACAAGGTAAATTACTACTTCCTCCTTCTCATTTTAACTGTCGTTTTAGACTAGTTCATACATGTTAAGAAAACTAATAAATGTGAATAAATTTTGAAAAAATTATAATAAAATGACGTGTCACGGCTGCTGGTTTTCTTGTAATTAAATAAAAGTAATTTGAAAATAATTAATGGCGTGAGCAGCCGGCCTAGGTATTAGCAAGTGGATCATGTGCTTCTTGTTATTTAAAAAATTAAAAAAAATAATCAATAATGTACAGCTCTGACCAATGCCATTATTTTCTCAAGATTTCATATAATAATTTAATATTAGTCATAAACAATTAGGTTAATTATGGATTAATTTTGTGAAAACCATCAACTATTTAGCCCTTTTTATTCAAATGTTCTTTGTTACTTTAATTCAAGAGAACTGAAATTTTGCATTAGTTTTTGCAAAGTAATTTATGCAAAATTAGTTAATAATAATATTAATAATAATATTAATAATAATATACTAATAATATGTAATTATTTATGCATGCAGGTTCAGGAAGCTGAAGATCAAGTGGAGGGCATTGTTGAATCAATAGCCAAAAGTTCTCCAAAGAAAGCAAAATAAGATCATTGACAAATATTTTTTTGTCAAAGAGCATTTTTTTTAGCTGGATTGATAGACTAAATACATTGTGTATATAATTAAGCACAATAAAATTAAATTTATTTATTTAATTTTGAAATTATTTAATTAGAGGAGTTGTTGTTTTAACTTCTACACATTGATATTATCTCTTTTTACATTTTGTTTTATTCCTTGATTGATGGAGACTACCTCCAAGTTTCCATTTCCATAAGCGAAAATGGATGAGAAAACTTGGTAAAACAAAATTTTAAATAAAATGATTATATTCATTAATTGTATACACAAAACTTATTTCAACTTACTCTCTCACATTCGTCATAAAAAATAACGACTTAAACATTTTTCACGTACCCCTACGCACCAATTCATCAAGAAGTTATAACATCATACATTTACAAAATTAAGTTGGTCGAAGAAGAAGAAAAAATGCACATCCGAATTTGGAAGAAAAAAAACAATAATAAGTTAGTCGAAGACGGAGAAAAACTGCACACCATAATTTGGAATAAAGGCAAAAAACTCGAAACAAAAAAATACCTAGTTATTGAGATTCGAAATATCCATATCAATTTTTCTGTTACATCTTATTTTACAATGGACATCAGCCAAAATAGCCGAAAATAGTAATCATAATTTAACAAACATAATTGAAAATAGCATACATTAAATTGTTGAAGATGATCAAATAATATTGTGTAAATAACATACAAATAATTAAAAAACCCCAAAATACTAAGAAAATAATCATCAATTTTATCTTTCGTTTTGCCTTCCTCTTCTTTCTTCTTATCTTTGACTGCGGGCATTATAACGCTAGCCCAAGAAACCTTTCATTTGATTCGAATTATCCACAAATTTTGTATCGCGATTACATATTTAGAGACATACAATCTGAAAACTTCAATTTTTTTATTTTTTTGTAATACTAGTTCTCATTTGAGAAACGCATTTCGAGTTTTAATAAGTAGTTCTAATCATAGGGCTAGTTATTTATACTAAAATTATTCCTATTTCATTGATCTGATCGTACGGTGATCATAAATAATAATTAAAAAAAAAATATATCTAGATATTTAAAATAAAAAGTCGCAATTGTTCTAGAAACACTTTAGACAGTGTTTTAGAAACACTCTAGACTTTACGCGCATCTATTCTAAATATAAAATGATGTACAAAGTCGACTAGGTAAAGCACATCGAGAAAAGTAAAATTCTGGAAGAGATATAAATTCGATAGATTGAAAACTCAAAATATTGAAATAATATTTCAAACCTCTATTTGTTTCCTAACTTTCATCCCCAATAAATTGAGGGTTGGGTCGTACGTACGTACAGTGTGTGTGAATATATATTTGAGTATTATTATTAATTATAAATTCTGTTATGCAGAAAATTAGTTACCCCAAGAATAAAATAGTTACAGTATGCATTAAAAAAAATAGAAAATGTTAGAAATAAAATAATAATATAAATGTGCAAATGGGCCCGATGATGTGCAAATATAGAGCCTTAAATGGGCCCGATGATGCGTTCGGGCCGTTCTACTACAATGAACCAACTTGCTTTCGAAGAAATTCAAAATGGCCCAGAATCTAACCGCTTGGTCAACAGTGTTATGTAAAAGGGTAAATTACAACTACCTCCCTGAGGTAAGAGTTAACTACATATAAGCCCCTTATGTTTTAGAAATTGCATAATGTAAGAAATCCACAAATTTCTGTTTTAAGAAAATCGAATTAGGGTTCTTTCCCTAAAACCAAAATTAAAAAAAAAAAATATATATATAGAATTAGGGTTGTTTGTCCGATCAGGTTCGGTAATTTCTCCTTTTCATTTTATTTGTGAATTATTAGTTTTCTGATCCTATTTGCGCAGTTGTTTGTTGTTCTTCGAGCAGGAACCGATGATTTGTTCTAAAAAAGTAGCTTTGTCACTGCTAACTCTATCTGCTGCAGCAATTGCTGCTTTCTTTCTATATTCAAAAGGGTATCTTCGCCATGGAAGTTTCAAGAAGAAACCATCTTCTCAATGTATCTTTGAATTGGTAATACAAATATTTATTAAATTTATTTCGGCGCAGCAGGTAAGAAGGACGTCATTAGCAAACTCCCAGACGATATCTTGGTTTCGATTATCTCACATTTGCCCGTAAAATGTGGTATCAGGACGAGCATTTTGTCGAACAGGTGGCGGAACCTTTACAGATACGTGTCCACCGTTAAATTGGAGTGTCATGACCTTTTAGGAAGTCGTTATGATCGTCACAGGCCTCCTAAATTTACAGTGTATTTTGACGAAGATAAATTTCACGACACTAACTTAGTCATTGTTTCAGCTATTAGATTTTTGAGGCTTCGTTTCGGTTCTACGATCCGTTATTTCCGTTTATCGTGTTGTTTTTATAAAGTAACCCCTGATCAATTGAAGGAGTTCTTTTGTACTTTAGGAAGTTTGCGGGTCGAAAAACTCGCTCTAAGCTGTGGTTGTTATTTGCGAGAGAGTGTTGTTGAACTCTCGGTTTACCATCTTTCTCAAATAACCTCCTTGCAATATTTGAAATTGAGCTTGTGCACGTTGGTTCCAATCTCGAAAACCCAATACAGCTCCCTCCAAATTATTTGGCTTTCGCACGTTAAAATTAAGGATGGTACTATTGAGTCGATTTTGTCCAATTGTTTGGTGCTCCGATCTTTACGAATAGGGAATTGCAAATGTCCTTCAAATTTATGCTTCAAGGGTCCGAATCTCCAATTGAAGTCTCTCTGTATAAATGATTGTAAAGGTGTAAATAGGATAGAGTTTGATGCTAGTAATCTCGTCTTATTCGAGTTTTCTGGTCGTGAAATGGTTGACTTTATATTCGAGCACGTTCCTCAGCTGCAGAGTATATCTCTTTATACATTTAAGGAAAATAGCGTGCCTTACGCTTGTTCGCGACTTGCAAAAAATTTGCCTCGTCTGAAATCATTGACTTTTGTTTCTAGAGGCGATCATTTTCAGGTATTGGAAGGGTCGTTTGTTTTTCTATTTGTCGATTTCTCTATTGTGCAATTTCTTGCTATATGATTTTTCTTGAATTTGAGTTTCTTGATTATTAGGGAAGCGTTAAATCTATGGGGATTAACATGTTCAACGACCTTAGGCGATTAGATCTCAGCCTTTACTCGGGATCACAATTTGATCTTCTTTTGCTGACTTCGTTTTTGCACAGTTGTCCCCTCCTACAGGAATTTCACTTGAATGTAAGTCTTTTTAAGACAATTTCTTTGATTTTCTTTATTATTACTTTTAAATATTTTTTTGTTGCCGTTTCTCGGAAATAATTAAAAGATGGATTTCCTTTGGTTTTTTGGTTGTAGACAAATTTTGTGGATATTATTGGACCAGAGGTGAAGAAACAAGAGGTAGTAATAATCCACTCCGAGTTGAAGAAAATGGAAATTAGTGGATTTGTCGGGACAGAAAACGAAATCGAATTTGCGTCTTACATCCTCAAAAGTGCAATGTGCCTAGAGAAGATGGTCGTAAGTAGGTGTTTGAAGAAGTACACGGGATCTGCCAGGTGGAGGAGTCGATTCGAAACTCCGTGGAGTGAAGAGATGCTTAGAATGATTCACGCACGATTACAAGGAAAAGCTATTTCCGAGGCTGCGCTAGTCGTTATTCAATATCATACGACAGCCCATATTGAAGATGATAATTGGGGACGAACAGAAGACGATTGTAAGATTTTTGCTTGATTATATAGGTACACATTTTGTTTGTAAATATTGTTTTGCAGTTAGTTCATGTGACTATTTGTAAGATTGTACAAAGTTGTTTAATATATTATATAGGGTAAATAGCACTTGACCCCTATCTGGTTTCACTATTTTGCACTTAACCCCCATGTGGTATCAATATAGGCGGATAACCCCTTGTGGTTTATGATGAGTAGCTTTTGGTAATTTCAGTAACCGAAAGAGGTAAATGTCTATTTTGCCCTTTTATTTATCTCATACTTGTATTGTTTAGGTTTACTTCACTTGATAAACAATTAGGGCTCACATTATTTTATTATATGAAAATAACATAATGAACAAATTTCATGTGTGATTGCGGAGTATTATATCCAAGCAAAACCTGGTGATGACAACTCCAACATAAGTTTTTAATTTTAATATACGTTTGTTGAATCTTTTTGTTATGCATATTTTACTTTTTTATTTATTTTTTGTCATTGTTCATCTGAATGTCCCAAATATTTATTGTATAAAGGCGAAATTTTATTTTACTTTTATCATTATATTTTGGCGGTAAAATAAAAAGACTTTGTTTCGAACTAATTTTAAAAATGAAAGAAAACAATAATTTCTAATTACCGAAAGCAATCCCAATACTTGTGCGTGCGTTAACATATCTTAGTAATTTATGTATTTTTCTTATTTTACTAAATCACATATTTTTTAAATTGGCTTACTAAAGTTTGTTTAACTAGTAGTTTAAAGAAATTAGAAATGAACATGGGTTCATACAAGAAGGGCAACATGGGTATTTTTAGAAATTTATAGCTAGAAAAAACTCCACCACTTGCGAATTGGGCAAGTGAAATACACTCACTATTGAATATCTTACGAAAGCTACTCATCATAAACCACAAGAGGGTTATCCGCTTATATTGATACCACATGGGGGTCAAGTGCTATTTACCCTATTATATATATATATATATATATATATATATATATATATATATATATATATATATATATATATGATAAATCGTAAAAATGTCTAAATTACACAAATTTTATCCATATTGTATAAATTTACAATTATCTCCTTAAAACTAACGGTCCATCAAAATCCCTAATAGAAATTATGAAATGTCAAATTGCCACAATATAATTAATAATAATTATAAATTGATTTTTACAATAATTGTTTTTTTAGATATGCACTAACTTAATTTGTTTATTCATTTTTCAAATTATTTAATTAGCATTTTTATTAATGATTTTTTTGATGTGATCGTGTGTGCGATGTGTTTAGATGCATTTTTGTTTCTATATTTTTTGTTTACTCCACACCTAGACATGTGCACTGTGGTTTGGAACCGTGAGGTCAGGTTCTGACCCACCCGGTCCAAAACTTGAATTTATGTGCACTGCTTTGGAACCGTGAGGTTAGGTTCTGACCCACCCGGTCCAAAACTTGAATTTAAGGTTCAATCATAATGCCTATTTATACTAGGTAAGACCATCACTATTTCTTTGATCATATGGTGAATATAAATTATCTAAAGAAATCATATAAAGTCCTAAGTTCTAAAAATATATAAGTGTTCTAAAATCAATCTAAATATTGTTTTATAAACACTTTAGACTCTATATACTATACATGTGCACTGGTTTGGAACGGTCAAGTCAGATTCTAACCCGTCGGGTCCAAAAACTTGAATATTGAGAAGCGGAACAAAACCATGGAGGAGGAAGTTCTTTGGATGGTGCCGGGTCGAACCGGGTATTTTGATTTTTTTTTTTTTCTAATATTAGTTAAAAAAGTCAATAATATATAGTTCAATATTGAATTAATAAAAGTATTTGATTATTTAGTATACATGTTAAATATAAATAGGAAATAATCTATTTCAAAATATTATGATCATGATTATTAAAATCTTACGATTTGATTTCACTCGAGTATTCCTTAATCGATTCAAATTTTTGAATAAATTTTAAAACGTCAAAAAATCAATTTAATCTCACTGATTAACAATTCAATTTCACTGATTTACAATTTTTACAAATTAATAAAATTTATGTTTCTTATGATAAAATTCAATCAAAGAGATATATTGTACTTCAACCTGACACAACATAAAAATTCAAACTAAAATTTTGTTACTACTTTTTTTTTTCGGGAGCTTGTGCATGTGTGTCTACACAAATTACAATACAACTCCCATATCATACAATCCTTGGTCCACACATTCATGGTAAATAGTTAATCAAGAAACTCTTTAGAAACGATAATATTAAAAAAAAAAAACCGGAAACTAATAAAGAATAAAATACAATCCTCATTATAAACTCCAAAAAGATATCTGGTCTCACTTATCATCAAAATCCTCGTCTTCGTCCTTCATGTACTTCTCCTGCACGGCTGCAACTGTAATCACTATCTATGTCAAGGAAAATCGATTAAATTCGGATTCAACAGTACTCAAATCCGTAAAGTATGCATACTAATTGTTATATCTGTTTAAAATTTGAAAAAGCATATTGGACTAGACGAAAATAAACACGGCGATCCAAACACTAAAAAAGGATATCTGTAATAATCCCAATCAACAGCGCCGACTGCAATTTTGCTGAACTCAACGGCACTTGCATCGATGCCCGCAAATATATACCCATTGCTCTTGTCGATTAGCTTAACTAAAGTCCCGACACTCTCTTTGTCCTGAAAAAACGAAGGTGTAAGAAACTAGGCGAAACATAATCATTATGTACTCAATTATTACACCATGTAGAGATGTGAATGTACCTGAATGTCCAAAGTACTAAAATTGACAAGCCCGTAATTATCTATCACCTCGCAAAGCTCCTTCGTCAGCTTTCTGCATGGAAATAGTAAACTGATTGGAATTTTTACAAGCATCTTTGCATGTATATTTAGAAGATGGAAAGAAAAATTTGCGACGAATAATGGAACCCGTTTCAATATATATATATATATATATATATATATATATATATATATATATATATATATATATATATATATATATATTTTTTTTTTTCTTGGCACAAACCCTAGGAGAATCTACATGACAAATACTAATAAGAGATATGAAATGTACCGGCACATACTGTATACTATATTTTGTTCACTCTGCATCGTATTATATATGTCGGAAAAGATTGCAAAATCTGGTGGGAAGAGCCTAAGATAATTAAAGGGCTATGTGTGTTCGGAATTAATATCTTTTGGTCCTGAATTAATGGCTTTATTTCATGCAAGAAGGGGTGGAAATCGGACGGATCGGATCGGAATTAGCACGTTCGAAAAAAAATCCATTTTTTTTCGAAAATGAAAAACAAATTTTAATTTCGATGCGAAGAATAATCCGAAAATTCAGAAATCGGAATTTCAGAAACTAGATTGAGAAAATTGTTCCAAAATCAGAATTTTTCGGATCGGAATCGGCAGAATTCGAAAATTCCAATTTTTTAGTCACATGAAATACATAATAAATTTCGATATTACATGTATAATTTTCGGGGAAAAAACGGAATTTTTGGAAATTGGAATCTGATCGGAAATCGAAATTTCAGAATTTGGAACAGAAAAATATTGTTCCAAAATCGAACTTCCGTTCCTATTTCCACCCCTACATGCAAAATTAGGACGAAAAGCTATTGATGGCTTCATTTCATGAAAGAATAGGATAACAAGCTATTAATGACTTAAACATGGTTTAATACCTATACTTTGCATATCGAGGATCCTGTCCAAGATGATGTTGTAAATAGTTTAAATCTTGTACATCCGTGTAGAAGTCAAGGTTGAAAGCTGCAAAACAAAACCAAAAAAAACAAATTGGAAAATGATACAAGAATTAAGAACAAACGAATCCACAAATATCGACATATAAGTGCTCTAACCTAGTTTCCCATAGCTTTCGATCAAATCAATCTTCGACAAAACGTTGACATGAGGGAGCTCCATATGTAGCATGGTTGACAAAGAAAGGAGCAACGCACTCACGTACTTCCCCGGATCACTGCAAAGATGTGCATCGACTAAGTGCACAGCTGTCAACTGCAGAGAGAAGGGACACGCTAAGTCTCTCGTTTTATTTAAGGTTCCATAATTGTCAAAATAATAATTCCCTTATTTCGGACACAGTTCGAAAAGAATTTCATTGTAAAGGAAGTAAGTAGAGAGATGCAAAATGTACCCTGAGATTTAATTTCTTTACGAGTTTCATGATCACTCCCTTTGCATTTTCGTGGAGGAAAAAGAGTTCCACTTGGCCAGGGAAATCGAAGAGGAGATAGTGATCTGCAAACGATGCGGATCGGATTCCATTGGCGAACAGTATTATCGATAATAATAATAAAATATTATTGCTAGCAGTGACATAAGAAGTTTCAAACAGACTCAACTCAAGAACAAGCGTAAGGCTCAATTCACAGTTACGTAAGTCATCGAATTACCATATATAAACAGCACTAACTAATCCAACGAATACGTCGAGAATATGTTGAATACATAAAAAGCAGAACTAACGGAAATTTAAATATGATAGCAACCTTTGAGAAGAGGCTTCAGTTTGGATTCTAACCAGTCGATGTTCTTCTCCAAATAATCCATGCAATAAACAAGACCTGTAACAAACACACGATAGAATTCACAGAAAAACGAGAGTCGGTTAACTTCACTAAAAATCTAGGAGTTCGTTTAGGTAGTTGAAGTAAATTTCAGCATAATATTAAGTGACGAGAATCGAGATACCTCCGTTAGGACCAAGCGAGTGCTCAGCCATGACATCACTAAGCTTAATTAAATCCTCGATGTTTACAGCACATTCGTATCTGTATCGTATATAAGGAAATAACTCTTCTAATATCCCAATACACGAAAAAACGGAACGCATTCAAACAACAACGTGCTAAATTTCAATCACAACGAAAATGAAGTAAAATGATCGGATACGGCAAAGAATCGTTTGCTGGATCCATATTGATCACTGCAACCTTCCTGCAATCAAATTAACAACGAAAACTTATACTGATTGCAATTAACTCAAAAAACTGTATCTATTTAACTCCAAAATTGAAATATACAGTGTATAAGGTTCAGAAAAAGGTACCGGCCGATTAGCCGGAGAAATTGAGACATGCCGTTGCAGTAAGTCGTCTTGCCGGAGCCCGGCGGTCCAATAACCACCTGACCGAACACCATAGCTCGTTCTGATAGCTTTGTTCAAAATTTGAAGTTAACAAACCCTTTTTCCACAGCTTGAAAATGGCTTAAACCCTTGCTCTATTTAAACCCCCCAAAAACGAATATTCCGTTCAATCTCTCTGCCGGGAAAAATGAACAGAACAGAGCTCTCTTCAATCGCGACCACGACCGGCCTTGTGGGTGTCGTTGACTCCGGCGACGACTATCGGGCGGTGGGCTGAAACTGAGTTTCGATCCGTATGAGGTTGTCGCGCTTTGATGGGCAGTCCGTACGTAGTTTGACCCATTTTACAAATGGGTTGTGAAAAGATGGGCCGAAGAATATTCTCGTAGCTTTAATGGGCCGAGGATGATAAAAATTTACAATAATATTTTTAAAATATATATATATATATATATATATATATATATATATATATATATATATATATATATATATATATATATATATATATATAAATAAGGGTAAATTACGGCCATCTCTTGAGGTAAATTCGAATTACGAAAAAATCCTCTCAAGTTTGGGTAATTACAACCACCCCTCAGTTATGAATCTTCTATACTGTCAAATTAAACATAACCTTCTAAATCCCGTGTAATAATCTATATTTTGTACTCGGTTTGTGGCAAAATGCAAATTTATGATATTTACAAATCACGATACACATCTTATGATCATCTTGTTTCAAAATGTGGAGTTCGAAAGGGGTAAAACGATTACAAACTAGAGAATATTTCATATAATCTATAAGATTCCATTAAAATTAACACTACAATAATAAACGTATAAGTGACCGTGAGTTACCCTTACCCCAAAAGTGACCGTAATTTAATCTTAAAGGATATCGATAACGACTGAGGCGTACGATTGCTTGTCCCAAAACTTTTTAAGTCTATATCATTGAATGTGCAGATTTCCACATGCAAATATAACAATTATATATAAAGCTAAAAATAAAGGAAAATAAAAAAAATAAAATAATAAAGAAAAAGGAAAATAAAGAAACTGGTCACGTTTTTTTTTTTTTTTTTTTTTGAGAAAAACTGGTCACGTAAGCTTTATTCAGCTCTAGAATATGGGACGATGGTCCTCTATTGGAGGCCCAATCACATGTAAATACTTTATTGAAATGGGTCGGATCTTTTCAATTTTGGCCCATCAAGACTCTTGTTTAATACAAATCTCAATTTATTAAAAATTAACAATAATTTTCTTTTCATAGTGTAATAAATCAAGAAATAATATTAGTTTGTGTCAGTTGATCTATGTTCGAATCTCCTTGTTAACAGTCGTTAGGTCGAGCTTGTTACACATAGTTAACTTAGTGTAATTTACATCTCTTGTATGATTTACAAGTTATTACAAAAAAATCTAGCCTAGTCTAGTGCATCGGTTCCTTCATTATAAAAAAAAAATTAATAATAATAAACAAATGAGAAACTTCATTATAAAAAAATAAAATAAAAATAATAAACAAATGAGAAATTGGCACAAATCGCCATAAAAGCTAACTCAAAGTTGTGTCCTTAGTCTCTTGTCCTTGTAGTAAATAAACATAAAAAAAATTGAATAGTCTCACATCACATGATTTATTTATTTAAATTTAATTTAATTTAATTTTGAAAGTCCAATTAATGTGTGAAAGAAGAAAAAAGAAAATTGCAGAAAAAGGAGGCCGACGCCCCCATGTGTGCTGTTCTTGGGGATTGCACGACCCTCATCAAGATTTGGTTCCCTCATTCATATGCTTACAATCTGAATAAATCCAACAAATTAAATTAATTATTTTATTTTCTTCTCTCTATTTTTATTTTCTTGTTTTTTGAGTTGGAGGTGTGGTGGGGTATGTGTGTACGTACTTAATTATTTAAACTGATTTATAACTTGATGATTCAATGGATTAGCTTATGTGTAATCAATAATCATGCAAATCCAAATGTTAGATAGTGTGTGTGTGTATGAGAGAGAGAGAGAGAGAGAGAGAGAGAGAGAGAGAGAGAGAGAGTTATGAGTGTAGTAGAATGTACGATGTAGTGATTCATTCAATCATATATTGATGGATGGTTTTTTTGATAGTGGAGTAAGAAATAGTGAACTAAACTGCTCATGTGATTGACAAACTCGATTTATCGACTATTAGTAAAGAGATTCGAATTCAGGTCACGTAACACAGACTCTCCAGATCATTTTCTGCGGGACATCTTGAGATTCTTTAATCAGATACATGATGGTCGAAACGAGAGTAGCTCAATAAGTCTTGTCAAATTAGTTAGGTAGGTACCCAATTACGTGACATGAAATTATGGGGCCTAAAAGAGAACTATAATATATAACTTTATACATTTTGATTGAAAATGAAATAACCCATGCATCAATATTATGAAGTTCAATGCACATAATTCTTTGAGGCAAATCGTCGAACACTAATACAACAATGATTGACTGCTATAAAAACAATATACATAGATATTAAATCATAATAATCAAAATATTAAATATATAAAGAAAAAAAAACCCCACAAAAAGAAAGCTAAGGGAATTACACTTCTTATCACAAACACTAATGGCCACACATGTTGAAGAAACCCTTCAACTAACTGAAAAGTAGAAACCAAAAAACAAAATATTAATAAAAATTACGAAAAAGCCAATCTTAATTTTTACACACTTACATATGTATAAATCTTGATATCCTAATTAATTAAATATTTTTCTTGTAATAATAATTAATCAAACTTTATGCTTAGGGCACTGATAACACTTGGTGAAGACACCAAATGTGTCAATTTGGTGTACAAAATTGACCATACTTGCCCACCCTCCAAATCCAAATCCAACAATAAAAACCCATACCACTACAAATATATTCATTGAGTACAAACCAACCCATCCTCCTACTATTTTTGGTGCCCTCTCCACTGCATTCTGTACAAAATAATTACCAAAAAAAAAAATTAAAATAAAATATGGATAAGTTAATAATAATAATATGATTTATTAAAAAAAAGTAATAATAATAATAAATAAATAAAAGGAATAAAAGGCACTCCTTGACAATATTCACAACCTAACCTTTTTTTCTTCTTTTTTACTTTATTTTCATGTGTGGGGAGTGTTGTCTATTTCATTATCTTGCCTAACATATTATTCAAAGTGCTGATAAAAGCTAAGCCAAATTAAAGATTGTGACTTAATTATGTATCCATCTATAGTGTACTTTTAGGCACTATAGCTTTTAATGAAATGAAATAATTGACAACAAATTAAATGAAATAATTATTGAATTTGTTTTGTATAAATATTGTATATATTATACCTCTCTGGCTGAAGCAGAAGCAAAAGTGATCATATGTGCCATTGCAGGAATAATGTAGACTGTGAAGCTAACAAGAAGTGATCCAACTGTCGAATTTATCGGTCCGAAGAATGGGAAAATTATAGCCAAGAACCAAATCGGAATCACCACGGGCAATCTCGTTAGCGCCCGTTTTAGCAAGCTCTTCGTTTCGTGCACGCCGAGGAATTTCTCCCACACAAAGTACAGCGGAGTGCACGCAAATCCAAACGTTATGAACTGCACACGACGCATTAATATTATTTAATAACAACAAGATTGATCAGACAAAGTAGTTAACACTAAAACACAGTCGAGGTTTGGACCTGATGGATGAGCATGAGGACTACAGCAGCGTCTCGAAATCCGGTTCTTGGGAGCAAAGCTAAAGCGTTGGATCTGTTTAGCAATAAATCTCCGAAAGCCCAATAAACGGCACTGGCTGACGGAAGCGTTAGTGTAAGCACGTAAATCGTCGCGATTAGGTATATCAGCTTGAATTTCTGTGGCTTCCACATTGCATGCATTATTTCCCTGCCCAAAAAAGAAAATTAAATATTTTTTTTTATGATAATTAAATTTGATTAAGGCCATAATTAAGATTAATTTAAAGTACTGACACAGTGACAGCATGGCCACCAAATGTGTAAAGAATGTTGGTAGCCCCAGTGAAGTAGAGAACCATTTTGGCTGGGCCAGAGTGCTTAACTCCTTCAACCTTTAATGATTAATTATTAATTAATTAGGAGATGATTGTGATTAAATTAATTGAAGATTAAATTAATGAATGTACGTACCTGGCCGTGGAGAAGGGAAGCAATGGTGAGGTACCAAGCAGTGTAAGTAGTCATAATAAGGCCAAGAAAAGACCAAATCCTGTAGTTGCGGAAAGATGGGATAAACACAGTTGTTGCACAGCATGCTCCAAATATGTATGTCCAAGTTCTCTTGTCCAGGTTGTCATTTATGTAATAGATGTTACTGCATTCATTCAATTACATTAATTCATTCTTTTAGAGAGAGAAGATCTAGAGAGAGAGAGAGAAGCATATATATGCATATATAGATATACCTGGCACATGCAATGAGCTGAATGACAGATCCAAAGAGAAGAAAAGTGCAGTTGAAAAAGAGGCCAATGTTTCTCCAGTGCTTCCCTAATAGCCCATCTAGAACTTCAAACCACTGTCTCCACACACAATACACACACACATTAATCAGTTTTTCGATGTTTGCGAAAATCAACTTTTGCTGATTTTGCTTCTCTTAAAATAAGCGTTTTTAAGCGTTAATTTCGAAAAGCACCCCATGACATGCTTTTTTTTTTTGTATTTTTTTTTTATTTAAGTTGTTTTTTGAGCGGATTTGCAAAACAAACGCCAACTTTTAGAAAATAAGCACTTAAAACCAATTTAATTGATCAGAATCATTAATTTATGCTTTTAGATAATCTTTTGCAATCATACCATCTCTCTCAATTACTTGCTTCTTTTGTTTGTGCGAATTAATAAGGGCAAAGTTGTAAAATCAGTAATTTAGTAAATTTCTTCAAAGTCGACAGTTAATATGAAACGGAGGGAGTAATTATTTCAAATTAAATAATTACCTGAATAACGTGGTTTCTGAAATCGACCTTCTCTCTCTCCTTCCTAGTTCTATACTCGACATAAAGAACACTGATAAGATAAGCAGTCCAGCTCCCCATCAATCCATACAATAGTTGAAACAGAATCCCGGACACCATCCCGAGTTGCGAGAACGAATACGGCAGCGTAAGCAGCACTTGCGCAACCTGGTCGATGATAATTTAATCGAAAACGACGTACGTAGTATTGGTTAATTATTAGTTCTAACAAATAACAATATATATAATGCAAAAAAGTAACGAACCTGATTAGAAGCGCAGCTGAACCATGCATCGTAAACGGAACCACCGTGCCAGAAAATCTTCGATAAATTGCTCCTAGTGGAGCTCGATTTTCCCTCTTGATCTTCTTCTCCTTCCCTTTCCATTTCGACGTAGTTTCCGGCAACTACAGTCTCGACTTTCTCCGAAGCCATTTTTTTGCTATAATGTTTGGAGGATTTTTACAAGTTTTAATGACCTTGTATATATATATATATAATAGATGAGTGAAGTACTAGTGTGTGTATGTATTATTATGTTTTACTTTTTTTTTTAGATATAGAATTGTTGTATCTATAGGTGGGTGATATATATATATATGCTTATTTTAAGAGTTTGGCTTAGTTTCTTGCACATTGGTGTGTAATGTTTCTTGATCAATGATTGGGTTAGCCATGAAGGAAAGGGACCTAGTTAAGTTAGGTTAGGTTAGCTTTTGAAGTCTCCATGAGGTCACCATTTGCTATGTTATTCACCAAAATATCATACTAACTTTTTTATAATCGATTTTTGAATTTCGTCCTACTAATTTTTCGGGATTTTTTTTTCTTTTTTTCGAAAAATATCGGGGATGAATAGTCTTCTCCGAAGTTGTGGTGTTTGCAGAAGCTTTTGAAAAATGATTCTGAGCTTTTTTTGGTTTAGAATCACTTTTGAAGTGTTTACATGCCGTACTAGTTTTTGGTTCAACGCCTCTTAAAATAAGTTGTTTAAAAAAGAAAATTATCTAAAATAAGTTGGTGAAAGTTTATTTCTCATGGAATTTGCGAACAATCCCGGTTTTTAAAAATAAACACTAATTGTTAAATTAATTCATAATCACTAACTTCTGTTATTTTAAAAACATTTACAAACGCCACCTAAGTCAGAGCCAAATATTTCTCATTTTAATTGGACATTAAAACAAAATGAATAATTACAAATTCTAAATATAAGCGACCAAATATTACTAAGAAAGAAAGAATTAATTGGTGAGTATTAATTAAATAAATAATCATAATCTATGACATTCCTTTTGCCACGCACTTTGGATAAATATTACTTCAACCCCCTTAACTTTTACTATTTTTTTATTTGACCCACAAAAACAACTTTATAATTGGGTTGAACCTAATGGGCCTGACCTCGCATGATCGCACGAGCGGGTGGCCCACAACAAGCACAGCCCTCATGAATACGCGCAGAAAGTTTTATAAATAATAATAATAAAAAGGATATTCCATTTATTTATTTAATAATAATGTAGATAAAAAATATATATTTATTTGTTTAAGTAAAATTAAGCGAAGATGGAGAGAATGATTGCAATTTGCGTAGGGCAATAGGGTTTTAGTGGTAACATCATTGATACCACACGTGTGCCAACTGGATTCACAAAAAGGAGATCTAACTAAAATTTAAAAGCAAATCCTATTTATTTATTTTTTAATTAAAAAAATATTATTTAATATATGAGTTTTTGCTTTTGGTCTCCTAAATGAAGTTCTACTAATCATGATCACCAGGTTGGGTTGGGGCTAAAGATTATAGTAAAGATAAAGAAAATTAAGCACATCTTTAACGTAATCATAACTCTTTTAAGTATTATAAAAATTATTTATAGGCTTCGATAGAATTAGGTCCATGGCACTATTTTTACTTTTTTCAAAATTCGATTAGGACTAAAGCTCGTTTGAGTTCGAGTTCGACTCGATTTCTTATCAAGCCAAGCTCGATGAAAATTCAAACATTCATTCAGCTCGACTCGATTCATTTCAGCCCCAACCTTTTACACCCCCTTGCTTGAATTGCAGAAACATTAGCACAAAATCGGTAAAACGAAAGTGCAACGTCACCCCGACGATGACAATGAATCAATCAGCAACAGCTGGCAGTTTCGACACTTGTTCTTACACGATACTTACTACGATAAACAACGGTCAAAAATAGGGAAAAAAAATTAAAGATACATCTAGATAATTCACTTCCCATACAAAAGGTATCTCCCTATAATATTATTTCTCAATTATATGTATAAATGTTCCAACAAATCACCAAAATTAATCCTCAAAAAGTTTCGAGGCCTGCAAATAATCCCCACAGCTATCATCATCTCTTACTGTTGGGAGCCTTAGCCTTGTTTAGGTCAGCGAGTTCCTCGATAAGCTTCTTCTCTTCACCACTCAACCGTTTCGGGATCTCGACCTGCACTTTAACCAGCTGATCGCCCCTCATATTATTCTTATTTAAAAGCGGGACCCCCTTTTTCGCCATCACCAAAGTGGTCCCCGGTTGTGTACCCGAAGGAATCTTCAAGTCAACAGTTCCATCCACCGTGGGCACCTTCACCGTAGTACCCAGTATCGCATCAATGTACGAAACCTTACAAGTGTAGAGTATATTCGTGTCGTCCCTTTTCAAAACGGGGTCCCCCAAAACATCTATAATTACAAAAAGGTCCCCAGGTGGCCCCCCCCTAGTACCCGCATTCCCTTCAGAACGAACTCTCAAACGGCTCCCCGCGTCAACACCTGCCGGGACTTTCAAGCTTATCCGTTTCGACTTTCTGACACGCCCGCTGCCGCTACATGTCGTGCAGGGAGTGGATATCTCTCCGGACCCACCACAGGCTGAACACGTCATCACCTGCTGGAAGACGCCTAGTGGGGTCCGCGCTGACGAGACGACTTGCCCTTGGCCGCCGCATGTAGTGCATTTTGACGCCTTTGTTCCCGGTTTTGCCCCTGATCCATTGCAAGTATTACAGCTCTCGAGACGGGCGATTTCGATTTCTTTTTCAACACCGAAAACTGCTTCTTTAAAGTTTAGGACTAGGTTATAGACTTGGTCTTCGCCTTCTTGAGCTCTGCTTCGAGAGCTTCTGCCCCCCATGCCCCCCATGCCACCCATTCCACCCATTCCTTCAAATAATGACTCGAATAGATCGAAAGGGTTGCTGAAATCCTGCATATTCAATAACATGCGTTAGAATTAGGGGTGGAAAATTGATTTCCAATTTACGCCAATTCCAACCCGGATTTTCAGATTTTGGAACAATATTTTTCATTCCGATTTTTTTTATTTTTTTTTTGGATTGAAATTGGAATGTATACGAGATTTTGATTTCCGATCCGTTTTTAATTTCCGAAAATTAACTAATGTCAAAATTGTTATGTATTTCACATTTTATTTTCGGCTACTAAAAATTGGAATTTTCAGAATTCCGCCATTGCCAATCCGGAAAGTTCCAATTTGGAGCAAGTTTTTTTTTTTTTTTTTTTTCTCCTTCCGATAACCAATTTTCCGATTTTTCTTGGAACAGAATTGAATTAATTTTTCACTTCTGATAGAAATTGGATTTTTCAGAAAGTGCTAATAATTCCAATCAATCCTTCCAATTTCCACCCCTAGTTAGAATGTAGATTTTTTTTAAATTCTTTTTGTCTCCTATTGTAGGAGAAAGGACTTACCCCTGTGCCCATGCCAGCGCCTTTAAGACCTGCCTCACCATACTTGTCGTAAATCGAACGTTTCTCGTCATCTGATAAAACCTGTTTCCACAGTTCAAAAATAATTTTATCAGATGCTAATGATGAAACTATAGGCATATATTTATCCAAGGATTGGAATTATTCTACCTCGTAAGCATTGCTAATCTCCTTGAATTTATCCTCTGCCCCAGCTTCTCTGTAGTTGAGGCAAAAGTATTTAGAAACCGACACTTTTAAGTGGTTGATATTTAAATGATGGCATACAACTATTATACAGTAATATTTCACATTTTCTCAGTAACACACATTAAAAATCATGCAGACTCTTTCTTTTTTTACGTGATTCTTTTTTAGCAGAATAGTAATCCATGAAATTCATTTGACAGACTATGTAAATAAACTATAGGTTCTTTCCAAATATGGTGGTGGGGATGAGTCGGTATATAGACCATCTCGGGTCAAATAAATTCTAAGCAGCAATTACTCAACCAAGTTCCTAAGTAAAGAAGGCAATTGTGGTGCTTCGCTTTTAATATTTCACTTGCAAGTTATTTCAATGATTATTCTTCCTCCAAGAAATTCGATAAAATATGAAGCGTAACAAAAATATTATTAAACAAACAACCAACCAAATAAAGAACAAAATGGTAGCCGGAAGGCAATGCAATTGGAAGATATACGACTTACTTGTTCACGTCTGGGTGGTAACTCCTTGCAAGCTTCCGATATGCTGAAGAAGGAAAATAATAGAACAAAATTCAAATACAAATCACATTCACCGGTCAGGGATTGCAGTTTATCATCTAGTGGGAATCAAGAAGATATGTTCACATATCAAATAGACTATAAGTAGAATATTTCTTGTTGAAAAATTAAGAGAGCCCCAAATTTTGAAAACACTAAACAAATGCGGCAACAAATATTAATTGCTAGGAAGAATAAAGGAAAGAAGGAAAATCCCTTCAAGTTCTCTTCAAATAAACTACGTGACATTCCAAAAATACAGCTAGCATAAATAATTATTCAGAAAAAGGAAGCAAGTCGTAAATTCCCTAGAGAAGATATCCAGTTAAAAATGGATCTGGGGAAAAAATATTTAATCGGTGGCTCTCAAATGAAAAATGAAAAATCAGTTATTAAGCAGATGTAAAAGATGTAAGGAAAGCACAACCAAAGTGCCATATCAGATTTCTTCATGATGACTAAGTCAGACCTAAGGGATCACATAAGCTCACTGGCATAGCCAGGTAAGCTATTGTTGATTGAGTTCTACTAGAAACGAAATATCATGTAACGCATTTAGCAATTTAACAATACAAAGATTTTCAATAAACCCAGTGCTAATGAAAGAATTATAGTCAAAGCTAATGCTTACCACTTTTGATCTCTGCTTTGCTCGAAGTTTTAGATACACCAAGCACAGAGTAGTAATCCTGCGGGTAAAAGTAGTCAATGTTTATTTCTATAAATTAATGCAAGAAGAAAGGAAGGAAAAACTATTCTGGAGAGGAAGAACGTAGACAAAGAGTTCTTTGCGACAATAATCGAAAATAAGAAATCATAAAATATCTTACTCTGTCAGCTCTAACAACAAGCCGAGCTCCTCTTCTCTGTCTTGGATTGCTGTACGACCGTGAACTGAAAAGTGCACTCAAGGATTCTTTGGAGAAAATGGTGGAACTTTGTGATGCCAGTGGTCTGATCCTGTTCGATGTACTGCAATAAAAATATAAAATACATATCATGGATTACAGACTCTTTGTTTATGCAATGATATGGAAACATGAGACTGCGGGATAAATACATATAAAAAAAATATGAGACTGCGGGATAAATACAGTCCAAACTTGAGAGGGGAAAACACAAAAATGCAAAGAAGAAGAAATCCTTACTACGCGAACTTCGAAATCAACAAACTTCGGAAACATGACAAATCATCACTATGCAAGTATTCACAAGAATGCTTCTGACATACATTGACTTCTTTGGTAAAAAGTGAATTTACAAGGTAACATCTAAACATTTAAAATAAAAATAAAACTGTAAAGTACAACAAGATATTCTCGTACAACCATATTAAATACTTCTGTTGAGTAGACAACGTAGCCAACTCCGTGACCTCATGATGGCGGCTTATTTCCCATCATATGTAATAAATGAACAGTTGCTTATTAGTTCAACGTTCTTCCGCGACTTTACTCCCAATAACTAACACTAAAGAAATAACAATTATAATGAGAGCTAACTAGTACACTTTTGCTCCTCAATTGGTTAACAATAGTACCTTAATTTGGATAAGAAGATTATATAGTTGTCAAAACAAAACAAGATGTAAAATACGGTTTGGGCACCAGGCCAGATGTCTTGCATATCGGGTACCAGAATGTAATCATTAACCTCCATGCACTTAGACGAAATAATGTTTCTTCTACGTCCGTCATCAATAGCACATTTGAAAACTCTTTTCAACGGTTTGTAGTAGTTATTGTCTACATTAAGCCACTATAATCTACATAATTAAAACAAATTACTTTTCAACAGAATCGATACATTCTAAATAAAGACCAACAGCAGCTCCTCCACACATCTTACACGTGTCTGTCACTATTACTCGAAAGCAAAAAACGAATACGAAAATACAAAATGGAAGAGGCAGTAAACCGCCAAAACGTCATAGCTATAAATACACAAAAACAAGGAATACGGTAAGTCAAGAGCTGCAAAATTCGGTAAATTGCAAATGTTCGGTAGTTCAATACGGCACAGATAAGGGTCACAAATAAAAAAATACGAAAATGTTTACCAATTCGGGGATGTCGATACTTTATTGGTAACAGAGGGTCTCAATGCGAGTTGAGGCTGAGCCCCCCACCGAGTCACCCATGTACTTCCACACGGTACAATTGCCATCCAATCCCCTGTAAATTTACAGTATCAAGACGCCAATTGAGAAAATTTAGCAAAATGTTTTCGAGGTGCGAATGAATTAACTATGCAGCTAAGCAGATAACCTACGCAGGCGGAAGTTACCAGCGCCAATTGAGATAACACAGAAATAAACAAAAAGCCCAAATTGAACGAATTAAACAAAATGACATACAGCCAAAAGTGCTGTCTTCTTAAATTTATGCCAAAAAAACAAACTTCGAAGCTTTGTTTCAGTCTACAATGGAAAATAAACGATTTTGGCAAAAAAAAAAAAAAAAACAAAAACTTTTTCATTTCTCCATTTTTTTTTTTTGTGTGGGAAATTGCGTGTAACTGTGTGAAATCTTTGAGAAAGGGTTACGCTGGATAATTGTTAACTTTTACCTATTTAACTCCTTGCCCTTTGGCTCTGGAAATTGGTGGCCGGAGGTGAAACAGAAGAATCTGGAGCTAACTAGATGTTAGAGAGAGAAAGAGGGGAGAGAGAGAGAGAGAGTGAGGATATAAACGCGCTTCAGTATAGGGCTTTATCAGCCGGGTCGGGTCGGGTCGGTTCGGTGCAAATTGGCTTGAAGATCAATTTTAGTTCTTTTTCCGGGTTATCGGATACGATCCAATTCGAACCTTTTTTTTTTATTTTTTATTTTTATTTTTTTTTATCATTTACTTGTACAAAAAAATATATTTTTTATACTTATATAATTCAAGCAAATTAAATTAAGACTTATTGGAAATTATTTTAAAAGATTAATTATGACTATCATGTAAATAAAAGTGAAACTACATACAATGATGCAAGATTTGCATCCTAAAAAGGCAAAATCTTTCTTCAAATCCTACTCACTCGAACGCCGAAAAAACTCATGCATAGCTAGTTTTATGAACAATGAATAATGAATATTCATTCTAACATATTTATTTTTCTTCTAATCTCTCTAACTAAATTGTCCGATGAACTTTTAGCAAAATGTAAAAATATAACTATCCTAATACAGTTAAATCTTTATAAATTAATATAGTCGGGTCTAGCCAAATTTCATTAATTTGACAAAAAAATAATTTTGATGATATATATTTTTAACAAGCTGTCCTCAAGTTGGGATCGAGAAAGAATATTAACTAACCGAGGTTATAAATTTATTGAGATTCTGTTGTATAAAAGAAAATTAAATTTGAAAGGTATTTAGCAAATTGCCTCCTATTGGGCTCTATGATATGAATCAAAATTGTTCCTTATTGGGCTTTCTATGGTGAAAGTGAAACAAAGCTGATTCTGCAGCTGTCCACGGCCCGCGGCCCGAAAACACAAGAAGGCCCGATAATTTCCTTTCTAGTTTTAGTAATTATTACACGTCAAATGCTTCAAAATCAAGAAATTAAATTAAGTGGCAATGGCATCATAATCATCAATTCTTGTAGTCTGAGCAAAGATTAAAAAAAAAAAAAAAAAAAAAAAACGTGGTTAACCAGTCTCTGCAAACGATCTGGTGAAGACCAAGAGGCGAATATACTGTTAGAATCAATTCATTATTCACTAAATTCTGCAAAATTGCAGGCATTCGGGAGCTGGTGGAAAACAGGTAAACGAAAATTGAAGTGTACATTTTCTTCTTCTGCTGTTGTTGTGCTAAGATTTCAAACGTCGTCGTTTTGCATTTCTTAAGAAGTGTCTTTTGTTTGTTTGGTTTCATATTTTACTTGCCAGATCTCTAATGGCTGTTCCAGTAGATGAAGCTATTGCTGCATTGTCCACATTCTCTTTGGAGGTAATTTTGTGCATTTAGCAATTGCAGGAACCCTATACTTTTTTTTTTTTTTTTGTAATTTAGTGGGGTTTAAGGAAATAGTGCAATTGAATTTGTTTTAGGATGATCAACCTGAGATTCAGGGACCTGGGTTTTGGGTGTCTAGTGAGAGAGGTGCAACTACTAGTCCCATTGGTAAGTATTTTTTTTTGAAATATTTTTATGGGTTGTTGTGCTTTCATGAAAATATTTTTTTATGGGTTTCGTTGCGTTTCCTAGAATTATAAACCCAATTCTTTATGGGATGCCATGGAGAAGTAGGATTTTAGTGTTTGCCTGTGCACTATACGACTCGAAAAAGCATATTGCGTTAGCTTTGGGTGTTGTATTAACTTGATTTTATTTCGAGAAATATAGTTCACGAGTTGAAGAAAAACGCGACAGAACAATGTAGATCAACATCTATGTGTTTATGGCTTCTATATAGACTGTGAATCAGCCAGTACTAATGGTAAATTAGTTGGTTACAGAGTTAGCGAGATGCTAAATAAAATAACGTTAAAGAAAAGCACAAGTAATGTATAAAATAGTTTCTGTCTGTGCCTTGGCACATGGAGTTATGTAGTTAATTAAACCTTCAATGGAGTATTGAATACTAATTCTCGAGTACATATGTGATCAACTTTTTATCGTCTTTGGCTAAAGATAACATAAAAGAAAATTCAACTTACTTGTTGATGAATTGGAGCCTCATGAAGATGTCTGTATAAGTATTTCCTTGGGACGGACGTAAGGATCAAGTAAAAAAGAAGAAGAAAGATTTGGTTGTTTATGATTTAACTGATGCCTTGTTCTGACACTTTTTAATACTTTTTGCTGTCTAAGCTAAACATGAAGATGTACATATAAATCGTTAGTTTCATCCTTATGTTGCAGAATACGTTGATGTTTCTGCCTATCGACTATCTCTATCTGAGGACACAAAAGCCATAAATCAGCTGGTATGATTTATATTTACTGGAGATGCTTTATGTACAGTACTTCTGTGTAGTTTCTCACTACAACTTCATATTGGTCAACTGTTTCGGTTTTGGATTTTGTAACTGGTTTCAAACGAGGGTCAGTTAATATTTATATGATCTAAAATGTTCAAAATGGGTGCAGAATTTGCTCATGCGAGAGGGTAAAGAAATGGGTTCAGTGCTCTATACATATCGGAGTTGCGTAAAAGCACTTCCTCAGGTGCGTCGAACTATCTCTAACCTCTAAGTGATAATATAAATCAATGTATGCTATCGATCTTTAGTCTTTATACTATGGCTTGATATGTTCATATATATATATATGTATATGTATGTTTGCAGCTTCCAGATTCTATGAAGCACAGTCAGGCTGACCTGTACCTAGAAACTTATCAAGTATTAGACCTTGAGATGAGCCGTTTGCGCGAAATTCAGCGTTGGCAAGCATCAGCTTCATCAAAAGTATGAACTATCATCCTTTTGTTTTTCTTCACCATTTCTTGTTCTATTCTGAGCATTAAGATAGTTATCTTGATACAGCTAGCAGCTGATATGCAACGGTTTTCAAGGCCAGAGCGACGAATCAATGGTCCTACTATAACACATCTCTGGTCCGTTTGGCAACCCTTTTTATTTTTTTTAGCTTTCTGGAAAAAGTCTTTTGCTGATGTTATACTTCATTGTAGGTCAATGCTGAAGTTGCTGGATGTGTTGATCCAACTTGATCATCTAAAAAATGCAAAGGCTAGCATTCCTAACGATTTCTCTTGGTACAAAAGGTATATATGGCGTTTTCAACGGACAAGTAGAAATTTTATACGGCTTAATTGAACTTTGGTTTTTCTTATCTGATTTCTGGAAGTATTTGTATTTTTACACTATTGAGGGTTCAATATACCATATGTACTAACTAACTCAAGAATTTTTAACTTTGGCATGAGATATTTTTCTATTTTCTTTTATTTTTTTCATTTATGGAGATTCTAAAAAATCATTGTATTCATGTCTCTGTTTTTGGTTGGCCTGTTTTTCGAATAGAAAAAAAGAACAGTTGCTAATATAGTTGTTGGGTTATTGATGCGTGTCTTTCTTTGACTGAGGCCAAATTAAGTATTTAGTTTCAAATTTGTCTTCTTACTCCATTATAGCTGAAATATTTTCTGCTGATCCATCACACATACGCATTTCTGTCACATTTTGCATGTGCACTGTGCTTTGGCTTTACCTTTTACTTTTCAGTTTACCTTATCGAATATATAGGTGCTCAACATATAATTTTATTTAATTATCAGGACATTTACACAAGTCAGTGTACAGTGGCAAGATACAGATTCAATGAGGGAAGAGTTAGATGATTTACAGGTTAGTGTGTTCTTTTGCGCTTTTCTAAAATATTATGTAGAGAGCAGGTTTTGAGCCAATGATGTTTATTTGATAACCATATTTCTTAATCATTTACGATCATCCTCTGTTATGTATCTTGACAGATCTTCTTGAGCACGAGATGGGCAATTTTGTTGAATTTGCACGTTGAAATGTTTCGGGTCAATAAGTATCCTTCATATCGAACTCGTTTCTTTATCAGCATACTTCACATCAGCTGAACTCAACAAATGTTGCAAAAGTTACTAAATAGTTATTAGCTTTCTATCCCTAGAGCTTAAGAGATTTTGAACAATAATCAAATGATAATGCTTAGTTCAATTCAATGATTCTATGTATGCTATATGTCTTTGAATTCCTTCCTTAACTTGTAATTAGTGTTGAAGACATTCTCCAAGTTCTCATAGTTTTCGCCGTTGAGTCGTTGGAGTTAAATTTCGCCCTTCTCTTTCCAGAGCGCTACATTCTTCTTCGTGTTTTGCCTGTTCTTGTTGTCTTGGCAGCTTCATCAGAGAAAGACAGCGAGTCTCTGTACAAGAGAGTGAAAATCAACAGATTGATCAACATATTCAAGGTACATTAAGTTCGATGTATCTATATTCTTTCGTAATTAGAGTAATTGGTTGTCCGAACTAATCCTTCTTTTGATGTAGAACGATCCAGTTATCCCCGCATTTCCAGATCTCCATCTTTCTCCTGCGGCAATACTGAAAGAGTTGTCGACGTATTTCCCAAAATTTTCCGCTCAAACTCGTCTTCTTACTCTTTCCTCACCCCATGAGCTACTACTTCGCGAGGCACAAGAATATCCTTGAATATTGCAGACACACACACACACACACACACACACACACACACACACACATAATTGTTTCTTTCATAAATGTGGAAAAGCATGATCTTATAGTTGGTGCCTTGACTTAAATTTACTTATCAGCGTCAATATTTGATCATCAATCACATTGGGGCAATTCGTGCTGAACATGATGACTTCTCCATTCGATTTGCCTCTGCCTTGAATCAGGTGCTTTTACTTACTTTCCCTTCTCTCTGTATATCAATCTAATCCATCCCTATCTATATCTCACACACACAGACCGAGACATATGTATAGAACATCTAACATAGTTTGTGGTTGTGTATTATGTGTGTTTTGTTGTAGTGATAAGCTACAGAAGCATAAAAGCATGCTATTCCGTTATTGAGATCCTCTGTTTTTCTATTTGTTAATGTTTTGATGATGCATGTTATTTTTATTTTGCAGCTTTCTTTATTGAGATCAATGGATGGTGCAGATGTGGAGTGGGCAAAGGAAGTCAAAGGAAATGTATATGATATGGTTGTGGAAGGTTTTCAACTCCTAAGTAGATGGACTGCACGTATATGGGAGCAGTGTGCATGGAAATTTTCACGACCTTGCAAAGATCCTGTTTCAACAGAGTCACATGAGACAGCATCTTTTTCCGACTACGAGAAGGTTTTGACTTTCGTTTCATTATTCATATGTTTGTTGCTAAATATTTTAAATAAATTTTAAATTTTCGTCAAAGTCCAAATATTCCGCTAATATGGAACTGCTCAATTTTGCTGCAGGTAGTACGGTATAATTATAGTGCTGATGAAAGGAAAGCTTTGGTAGAGCTTGTGAGCTACATCAAGGGAATTGCGTCACTGATGCAGAAATCCGATACACTGGTGGCAGATGCCTTGTGGGAAACTGTGCATGCAGAGGTCCAAGATTTTGTGCAAAATACATTGGCCACTATGCTGCGGACTACCTTCCGGAAGAAGAAAGACCTTTCGAGGTATATTGCAAAATACTCGGTTATTCTTGATTTTTATTCCACATTTTGACTTCTTCCTTCTCTGTGGTGAAGTTCATTAATTACATATGATACAATCTTAGTCGAATTTAATGATCACCTGGTGCAGGCCATGTTCTTTGGCTCTGATTGACCTGATTTGAGAACACAATTTGGTTCAGACCCTAAAATGCAAAAACTAGTGCTTGCATATGGAGCCTACAAAATTTACCAAAACCGACTACAATATTTTGTAATCCTATAAATAGTAAAGAAATAAGTTAGAGTTAGTACCGAAACAACCTGTTACTGCAACCTAAATCAACTATAACCGAATGACCAACTGACGAAAACCCAAATCTCTTAATATTAACACTTCCTCAAGCATGATTGTTCTAAAAAAATCGAGCTTGAAAGCACTAATCTGTTAAACCCATTCATAGTCATGTGATTGGAGTTTTTTCGAACATTACATTCTTTGACTGATTCATTTTAATAATGTCTGAGATGGCAATACACATCTCAAACTGGTGCTGGGACTTCCCGTGTTTGACTTCAATATTTTGCTGTCTTGAAGTTATCGATATGAAAAGTTGTACAAATTATTAAGCTCGCTGTTTTGCTGTTTCCAGGATTCTTTCTGATATGAGAACACTATCAGCTGATTGGATGGCTAATACAAGCAAACCTGATTCTGAAATGCCAGCATTCCAGCAGGGTGGTGAAGAAAGTAGAGCAAACTTCTTCTATCCAAGACCCGTGGCGCCCACAGCTGCACAGGTTTGTGGTTCTCTTATCTTAGTCATGATCATGTTAAATATTTCGCACCCAAGCTACAAAGGTTTGTTTTCTTATTAAATTAGTTAGGAGACGCACATTGTATTATTTGTTCGCATAACAGAAGACAAATATCTAGTTTTCACCATTTTCAGTAGGAAATAAATAAGAATAACTAACATTAATTTGATTTATCCGTGTCACGTTGTTTGCACATACCTGCACCCTATCCCCATCAATTAGTTTAAACTTGATTCATATATTATAAAAGGAATACTTGGTTGATGAATTTCTACCTTGGGCTTTATGAATATACTACAGCTTGAACCTAACCAGATCTCACATGCATCCAGGTCCATTGCTTACAATACTTAATATACGAGGTGGTATCAGGTGGCAACATGAGAAAGCCCGGTGGTCTGTTTGGAAATACTGGTTCAGACATTCCAGTCAATGATTTAAAACAGCTGGAAACCTTTTTCTACAAGCTTGGTTTTTTCTTGCATATATTAGATTATTCAGGTCTGATCAGACAATCTTTACCATAATGCATGATTTTCTCTCGGTCATAAATCAATGGTACATCAGTATGCCCGTATATGTCTCCATCATAATTGAACTGACTTTGCTCTTATGCTTTTTGCAGCGACAGTCGCAATGTTGACAGATGTTGGTTTCCTATGGTTCAGGGAATTTTACTTGGAATCTTCTCGTGTCATCCAGGTAAAAGGGGTGATTAGAAATTTGTAATAGTTAGAATTAGAGATGGTTTCAGTATTGTTGTGTCCGTGTAGTTCGTATAAATACCCATTCGGATTGGATAATGAATGACAACCCCATATCACTCTCAATTTTCTTCGTCGCCAAACTTCCTACTTAATTATATCAATTTCCTTATATTCCAGCAAAACCCTTTATCCATACATCATTTTTCTTGCAGTTTCCTATCGAGTGTTCGCTTCCTTGGATGCTGGTGGACCATGTGATAGAGTCTCAAAATGCAGGTCTTCTTGAGAATGTCTTGATGCCCTTTGACATCTACAACGATGCTGCTCAACAAGCACTAGTGGTCCTCAAGCAACGATTTCTTTACGATGAAATTGAAGCTGAGGTAACTAAATCTAAACCATGGGAACCTATTTGAAAACTATTTGGACATGTTTGGAGATGCTACATTGGTCAATAGCACTTCACAGATGACATCTGCACCCTATCTACCTTTCCTCGAACTTCCTCTGTAAATATAAGTAAGCTTCTAAAGAGAAGGTATATGTTTTCTTTTCAGGTGGACAATTGCTTTGACATATTTATATCAAAATTCTGTGACGCTGTTTTCACATACTACAAGAGTTGGGCAGCTAGGTACTCACTTCAAACTTTTCGTTTGTAATTCCAACGTCTATCTGAACCATATCCATTTATAAAAAAACTTTTAACGACACTTTGAATTCCAACACCTCAGTGAGCTGCTGGATCCGTCATTCCTCTTTGCCTTGGACATTGGTGAGAAGTTTTCTGTCCAACCGATGAGATTTTCTGGACTGTTAAAAATGACAAGAGTGAAGGTATGAACATGAATCTCTCTCTCTCTCTCTCCCAAAAATAACAGCGGTTGTACTTTAGATACAGCCATCCACTATCTTATACTAATTTAATTATTGCATCCAAAGAGCGATAAAATGTAAGCTATAACTAGAATCTATTATTTTTTTTATCAGTTACCATAGCACATTACAATGTGAAAGATACATCTTTTATTTGTTTGTGTTTGTCCAAGGAAATAAGCATGTACACATTCATATACATGTAAAACAACATCTGATATATCATATGTGCATCTATAGTTTTCCCCCAGCCTTCATGTTATCTGACCTCTACCATTCATAAATAGTACGCTTATATTTTGTATAGTTGTTAACATGCACATAGATGTCAACAATGTGCTCTTGATATGTGTTTATTTGTGGATGTCTCGTAAATTTAAGATTGCATTTTCTCCGTTACTCCCAAAATCCTTGATTAGGAATTGTAATTTTCCTAGTAAATTGTTGACTGACATTTGCTTATCTGAGTATGATAAGATGGAATCGATTTAGTAAAAAATGGATTTTTTTCGTGGTGTTTAGTTGCTGGGAAGGACTATCAACTTGAGAAGTTTGACCACTGAGAGGATAAACAAAGTATTCAGGGAGAACATTGAATTTTTGTTCGACCGATTCGAGACTCAAGATCTATGTGCTATTGTGGTGAGTAATTTTTTGCTAGGTGGTTTATACTCGTCTTACCTCAGTTTGACTTTTTGTTTGACTCTTTACTAATGAAGACTTCAATTCTAGGAATTGGAAAAGCTCCTCGAAATCTTGCAGCTTGCTCATGAATTACTATCAAAAGATCTGGCTCTCGATTCATTTAGTCTCATGTTGAATGAGATGCAAGAGAATGTATCTCTTGTTTCATATTCTAGCAGACTTGCTTCTCAGGTATGACATTTTATTGGCTGGAAAATAAAATAAAGGTTCATTAGTTACTGACGGGGAATATCATTTATTTAAAAAAATCATTGCTTTTCGAAGTAATGGAACTTTTGCTTAGTTTGACTACAAGAAAAAGACGCAAAAAAAGACGAAAATACCCTTTTGGATTCTTGTTCATTTAATTGTCTGTTACCCGTTTCCCTGTATAACCCTTTTGGATTCTTGTTTTTTTATAACATTCTTGAGGAAATGTGGTTATTAATAAATGACATTAGAAAGTAATATTTAACAAAACTCTACCATTAAATCATCCATCTAGAGTATCCATTTCTGACAAAATGCTTGTATATTCTTAAATTTTCCAGATATGGACGGAGATGCAAAACGACTTCTTACCCAACTTTATACTATGCAATACAACTCAGCGCTTTGTCAGATCATCGAAAGTGCCTCCTGCTCCTGTCCCGAAGCCATCGGTTCCGCATGCAAAGCCAAATTTCTATTGTGGCACTCAAGTGAGAATTATCAATCTATTGTCAATGCTTGATTCATTTGTCCCACAATTTGTAACAACTACTTGATATCACCCTGATTAGCACAAAAACGACGCTGCTTTTTAATATTTTAAAGGATCGTCCTTAAATGGACTATGAAATGATTTGCTTAATTCAGTTTGATGCTTTTAGTTTTGTTCTTGACTAATTGCTTCACTCAAGTTGTTGTTTTTATTTTTTATTTTTTTTTTATTTTTATATCTGATATGGTAATAGTTATCCTTTTCTTGATGCTGTATTATCGTGGTTGGAGATAATTCATTTTACTGGCTTTTACTTTACGATTCCTTGATCTCATGATAGATTGAAGCTCGTATACTTGTTTGATATTACTGTAATTTTTTTTATTCCTTTTGACATTCCACTTTTTCATTGTGTGTTGATTTAGGATCTGAATTCTGCATACCAGAGCTATGCCCGATTACACAGTGCGTTTTTTGGATTGCCTCATATGTACTCCACTGTCAGACTCCTTGGATCCAGATCATTACCATGGCTTATCCGAGCCTTATTAGATCATTTATCAAACAAGGTATACTCTTTTTTTATTTTTCTTTAAATAATATCAAACAAGGTGTACTTATCCCCCTTACGATTTTACCTTATTTATCAAGGTTTCTGCTGATAATATGCGGTTTTGGGTGATAATGTTGAGTGAAATGTAACGTGATATTTACTGTCACAGCAAGGCCAGTAGAGTAATTTATGCTAGAATACTAGTGTAAAATTTGATACATCACTCGTTTTCCTTTTTTCAGTACGTGAAATGTGTGGAAGCCCGAATTATAAGATTTCTGTATTAATTTTTCAGATAACTACCCTTGAACCATTGATCACGGGACTGCAAAACGCTTTACCCAAATCTATAGGATTGCTTCCTTTCGATGGTGGTGTAGCAGGTAAATGATGTACCGTTGGTCCATTTTGTCATTTTTTTCCTCTTTTTTTTTTTTTGTTTTTGTTCTTGCGTGTGTGTATTTCTTTCGTTTCAGTTTATATCCTTTTGCTTTATGTGTTCTTGTCTTGTGCTAGGTTGTGTAAGGATCGTACAAGACCATCTTAATTGCTGGCAGTCAAAATCAGAACTGAAAATCGAGGCTCTTCGCGGAATAAAGGAAATCGGAAGCGTCTTATACTGGATGAGTCTTCTTGATATTGTTTTGGTGAGTTTTTCCTACACTTTATTTTACGAAAATGTGGAGATTTCATGGGGAACTACAAACAAGAAGAGTGTTAATGTTAGATTTTGTTCGGGTTTGGATACAATTCTTATAGCTTCTTATACTGTAAAAAAAAAATCGATTAAATCGACAGAGAGAAGTGGACACTAGCCAATTCATGCAGACTGCCCCTTGGTTGGGCCTAACTCCCGGCGTAGATGGACAGGTCATACAGTTTCAAGACAGTGAAGACAGCCCTATCATTAGTTTATTCAAATCTATTGCAACTACTTCAAATCCCAGTTTCTCGAATCCATCTTCATTACGTGTCCTGTCGAGACAAGCAGAAGCTGCCGGTATTCATTTCCTCGTGATCTATACATACATATACACACATACATACATATATGCTGAAAGTGTAATTGGTTTCGTGTGCTGCAGATCTGCTTTATAAATCCAACATAAACGCCGGAAGTGTGCTGGAATATTCGCTTGCTTTCACAAGTGCAGCTTTAGATAAATACTGCAGTAAATGGAGCGTGATTCCCAAAACGGGGTTTGTGGACATTACAACTTCCAAGGACTTCTACCGTATATACAGCGGCCTCCAAATGGTAATAAATAAACAGCTCTTGGTTTAACTGATTTCCTACGAATTCAAGATTTATTATTACTCGTAACTATTTTTAATATCCAATTATTGTTGTTGAATTGCAGGAGTATTTGGAGGAAGCGGTTCAGGCACAACCGAGTCGTCATGGGATGCTGGGTGACTCGATTGCTTGGGGCGGCTGTACAATAATATATTTATTGGGGCAACAATTGCACTTCGAGTTATTCGATTTCTCGCATCAGGTCCTAAATGTAGCAGAGGTTGAAGTTGCAGCGATTGCATCCGCCCATAAGAATCCTCACATTGTCCAAGTACGAAATATTTCATTTCCCACTTCACACACACACACACACACACAAATCGTCATTTCGAATAAAGCCTGGGGGGCCAAGGCCCCTCACCACTTTCCAAAAACTTATCAGTATTATTACAGAAAGACAAAAACCAGATTTGGTTCTTACAAACGAAAAAACATGTTCACGTTCGAATTATCCGAGGCTCGACGAATGGCCTTGATCTTAATTATCTGCTTTTAACTAGTGCCTGATTTTTGGTATCTGCTATGATATTTCAAAGTGTTGATGTTAGTTTCGTTTCTGACAAAAAAGGGATTGGAGGGCTTGTTGGAGGCAATGAAGAAAGGAAGGAGGATGAACAATCACGTATTTTCGATGTTGAAAGCCAGGTGTCCATTGGAGGACAAGCAGGCTTGTGCTATCAGACAAAGCGGTGCGCCGCTTCACCGAATTAAGTTCGATAATACTGTCTCTGCTTTCGAAACTTTGCCTCAGAAAGGTGCCTGACACTACACATGTTTCTTTATCTTCTCTGTATATGTTTTTTCACCCCGAATTTGGCAATGTGTTGTAACACTAACTCGGATTTGCTCGAGAATCATATTAATATAATTAAATCAGAATTTACGGTCCTGATAATGCTAATGCTAATGCTAATGCTAATGGTTGGTTCGTAGTTGCCAGACTGGCTACATTATTGTTTATACTACGGTAAATTACAACCACCTCCCTGAGGTAAAGTGTAATTACAAAAAAAACAACATATTTTTGAGAAATTACATCCCGCCTCCTGCACTTTGTAAATTTCTTACATCCACCCCTAAAAAAGGGTGTTAATGTAAGAAATCTACAAATTGAAGAGGTGGATTTAATTCTGGAATAATGAGGGGTTTTTTCGTAAATAGACGTTTTCTAATGGGGTGGTTGTAATTTGGACCCGGGCCTGGGCCAGAGGCATATGGATCTAGTTTGTTAAAATTTGAGATCCAAGAAAAAATATTATATTGATCCAAATCCAATTTAATATTTGAAAAATTCCTCGGTCATGCCAAGTAGGCAAGACACCTGGCATTGTGTCATGACGTGTCAGAGAGTCATTGGTTGGCTGTACCCGCGGCGCGTGTGTATCAAGCAGTTTTATTCTGCATCATTTCTCTTCTGTAAAAAAAAACAAAATACTGAACAAAGGAAAAACGAGAAAAATAAAATAAAATAGAGAAGGTATTTTCAATGGCGAGCGGTGGCGCTAGCGGCGGCGGAGGTGGCGGAAAGGTGTCGTTCAAAGTCATTCTTACTTCTGATCCCAAACTTCCTTTCAAAGTGTAAGGACCTTTCTGAATATTATTTCCCTGTTAAAATCATTTTTCATCTTCCAAAATAAATTTGTTTTTTGTTTAATTTAATTTACATATATGTTTTCTTCAATCGAAACTGACGAACAGATTTAGCGTACCGGAGGCAGCTCCATTCACCGCCGTTCTGAAATTTGCTGCCGAAGAATTCAAAGTGCCTCCCCAAACTAGTGCCATCATCACCAATGGTAATTTTGTTTAATTTCTTCCCCAATTTTTTTTTAATTGGATTTTGTTATTTTATTTTATTTTTCGGAATCTGAAATAGCTTTTAGGGATTGCAAATTTGGGGATTTTTCTAGGGAAACATAAAACGACATTAAAAAACAATTGGAGTCTGAAAATTGCCCCTTTGTCTGATCATTAATTTTTTTTTTTTCAAATGCAGATGGAGTTGGAATTAATCCTCAACAGAGTGCAGGTGTTGAATTCTTCTTATTAATTTAGTTTGTTTTATTATTATTTATTTTCAATGTTGGTCTATCGTGTTAATCTGAGAATCGACTAGAGGCACGCACGTTTGATGGCTGCCTACATAATCACCATCATTGTTGTGTTGGAATTCACATATGCCCTGTGTCAGACTGTCAGTTTATAATGGTATTTGGAATTAGTCGAGTTGCATAACTAGATTGTGGTTTTTCTATCTCCGTCTCCATTTTAGGGCCATCACTTAGCACATTTTCTTTGAGTCGAGAGTCTTTCTACGATCCAACAAGGCATGTTCGTTACTTAGCCCAAGAAAATGGCGAAAGTAGAATTCTTTTGGAAGTCGTTAGTTAACTAATGTCATCCATTAGGGAGGTGATTTAGTATAAATAGGGGCCTTAGTGTGTTTCCTTATTCCTACAACTAGTATGCTCATACGGATCACGTTAGAAGAGAAAAAAGGCACATAAATCTTGGACTAAATGAAGCTACTAATGTAGAGAAAATGGAACTATTTTACGCTCCAAAAGAAGAGATTTTATTTACATTTATATGTTATGCTGCATTTTCTCCTCGTATAACTTGGCTTGGCCAATGCTCATACCGCATATACGTACGTACCAGTCTTTGTCAGCTACGAAATACCTTGTTATTACGTATATATATATATATATATATATATATAAGAGCCTACACACATTTATATATCATGTTATTAACAAAACGAGTAGAAGCGTCATACTCTTTTCCTAAATAGGTCTTTTTGTTAACCCGTCTCCTTTAAACTGTTATTTTTCTTTTTTTTTAAGGATGTCTGAATTAATTGGAATTATTATCATTGGCATTTTATAGAATCTGAAATACTGCACGTGTTATTTTAGTTCTGATGTTTGGTTGGCAATGGATTTATCAGGAAATGTGTTTCTTAAACACGGGTCCGAACTGCGCCTGATTCCTCGCGACAGGGTTGGTGCTTCTGTGTCGGCTTAAATTCTCGTCAAAGATCTTTCTCCCGTCTAATTATTTTACTCCCGTATGAACACAATTCTCTCGAATGACTATTTGAGGTTCGATTTTCCTTTTTTTCTTTTTTCCGACTAGTAAACTTGAAAGATATGGTTGTAGTGAACTTAACTCCGATTTAAACTGCGTGTGATTTTTAATCGTCTTTCGTGTTCATGTGGCCTCAAATCTTGACAAGAATTAAAAGAAAATAGATGGAACACAACAGTATTAGGTATACGGACATCTACCGATTGGTATTGAGTACTGCAACAATAATTCAATTGTGAGTTGTGTGTAATTGATATTACAGACAATACATATATTTGTTGCACTCTGTGTATAAATGAGTTGGTTTTTTTTTTTTTTTTTTAAATAAATAAAAGAAAAACCAAAATAACTGCCATTTAAAACCCATCTGAAAGATGATGAAGCAGTAAGGTGTCAAAGGGTCCACCTCACAATTACTACACCATGTCGGTTGGTATTTAGAACAACAATTGTGAGATGGGTAGTGAATCTGCTGTCTGAATATAAATATACTTGGAAATTTGCTGATTTATTATATTGCTTCTCTTCTTTCTAAAAATATCTCTTTAAATTTAGATTTTTATATTAGTTGCTTTTCTGGTGATGATGATTAATTTGGACATATCACATGATATTTTACATATTTTTTATTTGTTTATTTTTTTTAAATTTTTTTTTTTTTGGTGAGACACCCCACAAAATACTTGAGTCACATATAAAACACACATAGAATCTATAGTAAAGCCAATCTAAATATTTAGATGATTCTTTTCCAAATTGATGAATGATGACATTGGACAATTCAAATAATTCAAAACACAAAAGTGGAAATCATGAATGGTGAGTGTAACCAGTCGGGAAGTTAGATGTTACACCTGATTATTTACACTGAATGAATTTGTACTGTAGATTTGATTAAATAACGACCACTAAACACACATACATAAAATGTGTGTGTGATTATGTATAGATTTATGATTTAAATCTACCAAGTACAAATAACCCGTTGTAATATCTAATTTCCCATAAGCAATCCCTAAAGTGTCTTAAATCAAATGAAATAATGCTGCTCCTATAAAGTAAGTGATGTGGGACTCACTACTTTATTTCATTTTATAATTAATTTATTATTTTTATAATTGAAGTAATTAACTAACCTAGTTATGTGTAGCTAGCTGGCTTTTGCTGTTAAATTTGACAAAAAATTAAATAAGTTGATCAAATGATATGAAGGTGGCTTTATGAGTGGAAATCTGAAGCAATCCCGCCGTTGATTTCGGCTCAAAGTAAAATGCTCCATGTTAGGAAATAGTTTACTTGATGCTACACTCGATGGTGGATTACACTGTTTGATTACTAACCGTCGATATGCACACACACCCATGTGTACGTGTACATCTCTACATTTCGGAAAAAAAAAAATATTTTGTCATTTTTTCAATAGTTTTGTAATATTCAAAACATGGACTCATTTCCCTAAATGGGAATTTTGCCTTCAAGAGTACGTACTTAATTAAGTTAATTAATTGTCTACTAACTACTAAATAAGAATATAATTTTGAGGTCAAAGGGAATTAGTTGTCCAATACTACTAAATAATTGGAAAAAAATATTTAGGTCAAAGGGGAATTATAATATTAAATATTCTCACCAAATTCTTGATCCCAAATATCTCCTCCCAACAACGTGCAAAGAGCCAAAGACACAAGATCCTACGCCGCCCCCACCCCCACCCCCCCCCCCTCCCCCACCCCCAACCCCACCCCACCCCCACACACAACACACACACACAGTAACTACATTACACTGTTCTTCCATTCAAAATCAAATGAAACCTTTACAACTACGTACAACAATCCTTACATAATCAAGAAACACACTTGCTAAAAAAAGCATAAAAATCCGATCTTGCACACACACACGCAGTGAATCCATCTTGCATGGAATCGACGTGCACGAAGGAACCCACCACCACCAGATGCCGCCGGAGGCTCCACCTCCACTACAAGCACCGCCGTCGCGGGGTCTACTGCTTCTTCTTCACCGGAATATTCCCCGAAAAGTACCTTATTTTCCTGACGATTCTCTACATTTTGGGGCTGATCACCTGCGCGGGGCCCTTGTTAACCATCCTGCACCCTCCTCCGCCTCCGCCGCCGGGGTCGCTGTACCGCAGCCAAGAGCTTTTCTTGAAATTGTGGCCGGAAATTCAGTCGGATAATGCTTCTGCTCTTGAGGTCCCACATGGGTTTCTTTCTCTCTCTTTCACCCTTTTTTGCTGCTCACATTATGCTTAATTAATTAATTTCTTAAATTGTCGTTTGGGTTAAATTAAATTAAGAGATGGTGGTTTGAATTATAGTAAAATCATTACAACAATTCAATAGGTCCATTGAATTTCTTCCAAAAATTATAGTCCTTGTTTACATTCTTGATTTTCGGCTTTCACTTTTGTTTGCTGAGGGTTCCGAATGCCCGATTTCGGGATCGATTTCCGTTTTGAGGTTTTTTTGGGAAAAAAATACTAATACTAGAGTGTAAATTTTGGTTTGACACCATATAACTATAAACTATGCTCTGTTACTTTTTACGAATTTTCGGCGTGTGATGTTCGTTTTATCCATTTCCTCGTTGTGAATAATGGTTTTCGTACATGTCAGAAGTTTGACAATGGTGAATGTGCATTTGTTTGCAATTAATGAAAATATATAAAAACAGAGAGAAGGTTAAAAAATGAAGCTTGTTGGATAATTATAATCGACAATATTTTCGTAGGAGTGTTGTAGATCACTATCTGACCTGCGGAATATCCATAGCAGATAGCTCACTCCGTTTATACGACCTTTTTCGACACGTCATCGTTATTTGGATGCGTTCTAAAGCAAAAATGCTCGTTCTTCTAGATAATGCATCGATTATTTTTTATTTTTTTTTTGTAATTATAAGTTCTTGGTAATTATAAATAATTATCCATTTTAGTTGGATAATCTGTGGAGATACAGAAGAAAGCTGAAAGAGCAACGGCCCTGTTTGGATGCTAATGCTCCTCCCGAGCATCCCGGTACGAGCGACTCATTTGTATCATGTCTGTATGTCTTTTGTTTTTTAATAAAAATAATTGAGCATCTCCACAATTTATTTTCCTCGTCAGTATTCCAAGGGCTTCAGCGCTATTTGATCGTAGACGCTAACGGTGGTCTAAATCAACAACGGTCATCGGTACGCAATTCAGAATTCTGCTAAAGAAACGATTCTTGTTATAAAAAAATGTCTTTCATAATATTTGTAGCTCCACGTCATTATATTATACGTGCAGATTTGCAATGCTGTAGCATTGGCTGGGCTACTAAATGCTACTCTCGTAATTCCTCATTTTGATCTTCATAATGTTTGGAACGATCCAAGGCAAGTTTCCGTTATTCGTCAACCCTCTCTTATTTTTCTTTTATCGATAATTTATCGGACTTCATTAGTTAAATGCTAAAAATAAGCAAACGTGCTATCAACTTTATTAGCTAAAACAAAAACTGTCAAAATTTTATCGTGGTTATTTCTATGGTATCGATCATACACAAAAGCAAAAAACAGAGTATTCATAAGATAAAGTGGATGGTGGTTTCTGATGTTGTTACATATCTTTATTTAATGCTTGGTTTTTATTTAATTTTTATATATAAATATTTTAATTTCTTGTGGTTATTTACAGTGAATTTGGTGATATTTATGACGAGGATTATTTTGTATCCACCCTTAAAGATTATGTAACGGTGGTTCACGAACTACCAAACGAGTTAATTGAGAACTATAATTTTAGCATTAGCAATATTCCGAGCTTGAGAGTCCAAGCATGGGCATCTGCTCGTTTTTACTTGGACGAGGTTTATCCTGTTTTGCAAGAAACAAGGTGCATAGTAACACATCTTTTTTTTTTCTTGTTTTTTTTTTTTTTTTTTTTTTTTTTTTTTTTTTTATTACTATGAGGGGCAAAATTATGGAGCATATTGTTCTTTTGGTGCAGAGTTGTTCGAATTTCTCCCTTTGCAAACAGATTAGCAACGAGCATTCCACCGCATATTCAATATTTAAGATGCCTAGCAAACTATAAAGCTCTGAGATTCTCTTCAACCATAATGGATCTCGCGAAAAGAATAGTCAACCGAATGACTGTTAAGAGCCTGAATTCTGGCGGGAAATACGTTTCCGTTCATCTCCGATTCGAAGAGGTAATTTGTACTTTTAAACATAAAAAAAAAGTCTTTTTTTTTTGGCCTCAAAACTTCATTTTTTTTACCTTAAAAAATGTAGGACATGGTGGCTTTCTCGTGCTGCGTGTATGACGGAGGAGACACTGAAAAATCCGATATGGATGCAATACGTGAAAAGGGTTGGGGCAAAAAATTCATGCAGAAAAATCGAACCTTTGCACCCGGTCTTAACCGTGTTAATGGAAGGTGCCCAATGACCCCAGTGGAGGTTAGTTTCGAAATCCATTTTCTTTTCTTCTTGATAGTTCGAATTTAAATTTTCCGAAAAAAAAAAATCACTACTTCTACTCAAAATCAAAATGTAATTTACATTCATCAAATGATACAAACCTTATTACAAGGAAATAACGCTTCTCGTTTTCCGGGATTTGTTTCTTTGTCAGCATAGGTTGGTATGATGTTAAGAGGTATGGGATTTTCGAGCAATACGTCTATATATTTAGCATCCGGCACAATCTACCACGAGGAGAGATATTTAGAACCCCTTCGAAAGATGTTTCCTCTCTTGCAGACTAAGGAGTCACTTGCTACTTCCGATGAACTTTCTTCAATCCAGGTTAAAATTTATTATTTAGACAACCTATTTTTAATCGGGAAAAATATTTAAATATAAAAAATATCGCCATTTAATTTTATAATTTTTTCAGGGTTTTTCGTCAAGATTAGCTGCCTTGGACTACATGGTATGCTTGTATAGTGAAGTATTTGTGACAACTCAAGGAGGAAACTTCCCTCATTTTTTGATGGGACACAGACGATTTCTATACAACGGACACGCAAAGACGATTATGCCTGACAAAACCAAGCTTGTCGTCTTATTACAGAACGAAAGTTTAAGGTAACCAAACCGACGTCTTTTCTTGAAATCCCTTATTACAATTTTGAGTTTTCTTTTTCTTTTTTGTTTAAGATATATACTAATTAAGTGATGCATTATATATATGTGAATGGATTTGTGTAGTTGGGATAGTTTTAAGGATGAAATGGAGACGATGCTAGCTGAAAGTGACCGGAAGAGTATAATGGTGCCTAGAGTTAAAAAATCGACAAGAAAGGGTTCGATATTCTTGAACCCTTTGCCAGAATGCAGGTGCCTTTGGGAATCGCACAATTCAACCGATTTTTTGTGCTAGAATATCAAGAAATTGCTTGTGTCAGCAAAAAACATCCTTGACTTCCACGTAGCATAAACGAAAGACGGTAATATACAATTTTTTCGCTTCGACAATGGCTTGAATACCCGGAGTTGTCTTTTTTTTTTTCAAAACAGAAAAACACATCAGTTTGAATCAACAATTTTTTGCTGCATATATGTTTGTAAAATTTGCATACTGCTGCTTTCAGGGCATTGTAGATTTGTCAAGTGAGGATTGTCAAGTGTTAGTGTTTTTTTTTTTTTTTTTTTTTTCGGGTTTTCGGGATTTTGGGTTTTTGAGAAGATTCGACTTGAAGTGGATTGATTAGGACGATGTTCGATTTACAATTAATCGAAAGTCGGATAATATTTTTTTTTTTTATATGTTAATCATGAATTCATGATGATTATATATGAATTAAGCCATAATTTCAAGAAACTATTAATATATCATTAATCTTTTAAGTCAAAAGTCATGACAATGAGTGAATATGTAGATATGATATATGCTGAACTCACTCCTGGGCACACTTAGAAACTTATAGGAAGGTAATGGGTGATTTTCCATTTGACCACCACTATACAAATCTAAAGTCTTTTCATATCAATATTTAATTAACTATATAGTGATAGTTTATAAATTCAAGAAACAAACATATTCTAATGTGTGTGTAAATTACAGCTACCTCCCTGAGGTAATGTCAAATTACAAAAAAGACCCTCGTGTTTTGGGTTATTACAGCTACATCCTCAACTACGGATCGTCTTACATGTCCATACTTGCAATGTCAAATTTAGTGGAATATTCTTCAGTTTGTACCCGTTTTACTCCATTCGAGCTCCACATTTTGAAACAAGAAGATCATAAGATGTGTCTATTGGCTTGTAAATATCATATGTGGTGCATCATAAACTGCATTTTTGCACATATATAACGAGTACAAACTAGAGAACATTCCACAGAATCTAGAAGATTCTGTTGAATTTGACACAATAAGTGTAGACTTGTAAGAAGGTTCATAGTTGAGGGGTAGTTGTAATTACCCAAACATGAGAGATTTTTCGTAATTTGACCTTAAATCAAGGGCCTGGCCGCAATTTACCACACATATATAATATATAATCTTGACCTAACACCACTAGTAGAAAAAAGGCTTTTTGCTACCACTCAAATTCGTAGCGAATGGTCCACTTTTTGTAGTAAAAGACTTTTTGCTACGAATTTGCTACAAATTTTCTCCGTAGTAAATACGGGCGTGACAAAAAATTTACTACGAGAAATTATCGTAGCAAATACTTTTTTACTACGACACAACTAGCATTTACTACGACCATCGATTTGTTACAAATACATGACTATTTGGTACAGCATATTTTGTAGCAAAAAGGTTGTCCTTTGTTGCATCCAAACCCTACCTTTTACTACAACCACCTCCCGTAGTAAAAAATATATTTTTTATACTACAACTTTTATTTGTAGCAAATACTAGAATTTATATACTACAAAAGTTATTTTTAGCAATAAACCTAAAATATATAATTACACACCTGAAATATATTCAATACAAGTCTTATATAATTAATTAAATGATCATAAAATACAAAAAATATTATATCTTCAAATCATACAATATACATCTTACAATGAATCTTAATATAAATTAGAAGTTTAAGAAAGCTTATTATGTTCCCCTTGTCCAAAACTAACTAAGATTAACTGCTATAAACCAATTATTCATTCATTTGCTCCAATATTTTCTTTTTCCTCTATCGGCCGTCTTTAAGCTTTTGCAACTTCTGCTATCTTCTTGTGCCCACCTTGTTGGTGCAGGTGCAAAAGCTTATGAAATGTTGTAGCCACAGGATGCGATGGCTTTAAGCAAACACCTACCTTCTGATTTAGAATGAATTTTGTAATGTCACCTAAATGTACTCTTTGTTGTTGGATGCCATTTGCTCACTAATTTTCTTCTATCAGCTGCCTCTTTCTCTGCACAAAGTTAATTCAAAAGAATTGGGATTATATTATTGGTCCTTGTAATTGCATATTTTCGCATTATCAAACGAAACACCAACTCGTGTTATAAAATCCAACTTTAGAAATCATTACAATTGACGTATATTTGTAAAGAAAATGAGACTTAAACAAACAGAAATGCACGGAGACAGTATTCGACACTTCTTAGTAGAAAAAACAGAGTGGATTACAATATGTATACCCCGAAAAATGTCATAACCTAGTTTGAACTGACACTATGAGACGAATGGCAATGAAGTTAGCATTTATATCACTCTAAAGCATCTCAAAAGTTAAAACTTTATAGACAAGATTAGATTAAATTCACGTAATCTAATACAACACGTTTACGACATTTCATCCCACAATTAAACTCATCCTTGAAACAGTGAGGAATCAAATAATTTATCAAATGCTTCAACAAATAAGAATCCATTCAGAGCACTATTCTTCTCACATAAACATAGAGCAGATAAAGTAATAATTAAAACACAAATGGAGTTGTCCTACGAAATCGAAAAAAGATCACAAACCTAGTTTGCTTAACCTGTCAAACCACTTTGAAAACCCCGAATCCGGAGCTCCGGTTTCCAGCTAAATCACAAGAGAAAGTCACAAGACGAAGTCAAGCAGATGAAAAAAACCAAAAAATGTCAAATCAAAATCAAGTACCTAAATTGTGTTCTTGATCTTTGCAAAGAAGCCTTTCAAGTTGTGTGAGGGAGAAGGACCAAGGGCACCTTTCTGCTCTTTTAGGTCATTTGGAATCGAAATACCATACTTCCATTTTTCATAATTTTCAATTAGTATGGAATGCTTCTTCAGTGAAAATACAAAAGAATACTTCACTCATATATGAACCTAAACAAACATTCTTTATATGTAATACATGTTCTAACAAAAAACAAGGTAAAACTGCTTTCTATTGAACAATAGCTATCTATTTTCTACTTATTGCGCTTCCAAATAAAATATTTGAGACATGAAACAAACATCAGTAGGTCAATAGTGAATTTTCGTAGTTATTTTGTCGACTGATTTATCAACTCTTTAGTCGGAACTTATGCATTTTGTATTCCACTATTTAAAACTAATGGTGGCTTACTTTTCTTCTCTTGTTTGAACTGAAATTCCAAAATTTATCAGGTTTAGCATCTAATAAAATAGTAAATTGGTGTAAATTGTCCACTAGAAAATGAAGAACAACAAATTAACACCAAAACCAAAACCAAAACCAAACAGAAAATCTAGAAACAGATCCCTAATTTTTTTCATCTAAACTAACGAGAACAAATGGGTGTTTGAAGAAGACAATATATATCAGTAAATTTAGTAATATAAACATCAATTCATACCATTAAACTGAAGAAAATGTCCAATACTACAAGAATGTATCAAATTTATGAGTAAAAATTACCTTATTTTTGTTTTTCGAAGATGTTGAGCGATCTTCCGCAAGGCATGCTTGAATCGAACGGACACATATGCAACGAAGAATAGATAGTCTGGAAACGAAGAACATCCATCGGCAATTGAAGACAACAAAACATCTGCTCAAGTGGGCAACCGATTGGCTACGGCGGATCAAGAGAGAGAGAGTGAGAGAGAAAGGAGAGGGAGATGGGGGAAGGGGCCGTCGATTTTATGGTTTAGGGATTTGGGCAATTTTGAAGAAACCCTTTTAATTTTAGTTTGTTACTAATTCATTTTAGTTTTTACTACAAAAAAATAATTCTTTTACTACGGGTAAAATACCGTAGTATAAACTCAATATTTACTACAAAAACTCCGTAGCAACAAACAAAACGACTTCGTTTTATTCATCCTTTTGCTACGCTAAACTCTCCGTAGTTATAAATATCTTTTTTGGAACAATCATTTACTACAGTAACATTCCTGTAGTAAAAAACTAATATTTGCTACGGTATTTTGGCGTAGTAAAAAAATTTGTAGTAACAAGCTATTTTTCTAGTAGTGCACCTTTGACTTCTTTTGGTCTTTCTTCTACAAGTAAGCTAGAAATATGTAATTAGTAAATTAAATTCTAATTTATTTTAAGGAGTGACGAAAATACAAGAGAACTTCCTAGTGTCATGCATGCATGCCAAAGTCATTGTTTATATATATATATATATATATATATATATATATATATATATGTTCTTCATCTAATAAATACTCTCCTCCTTCCCTTCAAGCCCTATACAGTAAATAAACCTTTTTGCATACACACAAATGGAGTGCAGGATATTCGAAATAACCCTCATATCAGCAAACAACCTGGAAAAAATCCGGCGGATCTGCAAGATGAAAGTGTACGCCACCGTATCCATCGGCGGCGGTCCGCCGGAGAACGAGAAGCGGACTCCGACGGACCGCAACGGGGAGTCGAACCCGGCGTGGAATTTCACGGTGAAGTACTCGATAAACGAGTCGATGGTGCAGCACCTGAACACCATGCTGGTGGTGAAGCTGTTCTGCCGGCGGCTGCTCCGCTGCGACACGTACATCGGAGAAGTGCACACGTCGCTGAAAGAGCTCTTCGACTACGCGGAATCGAGCGGCGGAAGCGCGATCCTCAGCCTCCCGGTGCAGAAGGGGTCTGTGAACTCGCAGGGAGGGATGAGGTTTTCTTACAGGTTTGGAGAGAAAGTCACCATTGATAAATTGCTGCTGGCTGAAAGTGCTGTTGGAGGCTGGCCTGTTAATCAATGCTGATTATTATTTTTTTTTTTTTTGTTTTTTTTTTAATTTTTTTTTTTATGAATTTATTTTTCTACTTAATTTCAAGTGTGTGTATTTTATCTTAATTTATAATATAAATATAATTATTAAATATTTAATTATTAGATTTATTTTTATTAAGATAGTACGGCATGAACAATTTATATCACTAACAGAAATTTAAATTGTAAATAAATACCATTTTTTTAATAAATAATAGAAAAAATATTGAGTAAAAAATCAATATTTTTACTCAATATTTTTTGAATCCTTGTAAAATACAAATTTGTCGAACATGCACGTTGATGTGCCGTTGAAGAGTCTTTTCTATGTGGGACTAAGCGCCGAGAATATTACACATGGTATATTTTTATCAGTCAATTACACGCACATACATGCATGCTGGTGTGTGTAGATTAGTGATAAAAATCCACGCGGAGTAATATTCATCGCGTGTAGCATAGAAATACGTAATCGTATTATTCAACTGTACTTCTCGGAAAAAAATTGTTTGTGTGATTTATTTGTAAGGTCGCACTATAAGACCATTAAATAAAAAATAATGAGTGTATGTTAGTTTATTTTTGGAGTAAATATCCACAAATTGTTGTAATAATATGTATTTTATTCCAACAAGGATTATAAAGTGTATATATATTTGTGTTTGTGATAAGTTAATAACTTAATACGTACAAATTAAACTATATAGTCAATAATAACAATTGATTTAATGTTAACGAGGTTTGGTAGTTCGATTGTTACACGTACAATATAATAATAAATTTGACAAAACATTAAAGAATCCCTCTAAAATGAGTAAATTAAATTTATTTTTTTGATTAAAACAATATAATTTTTAGTATTATAAAACACCATAAGCAGGAAGACCAACGTATAATTAGATAACATGTATTCATGTACGTACATGAATACATGTTATTTAATTATTCAAACCTATCGAACTTTCATTTTCGATCCTCTCATCTTCTTTGTAAATAAAAGATAACATTTTTTTTTTAAGTTCTTGGAACTTTCATTTCTAAAATTAATTTGACATGCTCATATATATATATATATATATATATATATATATATATATATATATATATATATATATATATATATGGGGCTATATGTCAAACACCCTTCGTGGAGATTTTAATTTAAGATAAATCCTTTATTATAAATGATATTTGACATAAATCCAATGAGCTTGAAAAACCATATATGCCCCACTAATTATTAATTGGTATAATTATTTAATTTAAAAAATAATTATACCCATAATCTACACCCAAATCTTCTCTAAAAATTATTCCCCTAATCACGCCAATTTAGTTTTTTTTTCCTTTTCTTTTTTATTTTGTTTAATGATTTTATTTATTTCTATTTAAAAAAAATGTAATTATTTTATTTATTTTATTTTATTTTTATTTTCGGTTTTTTATTAAATTATTTTTTTCTTATTTATATTTTTCATGTTTTTTATTTTAATTTAAAAAGATGGTTTTATTTTTATTTTCGTTTTTTTCATTATTTTTCTTTTTTCTTAATTTCGATTTTTTTTAAAAATGGTTTTGTTTTTTTTCTTTTCTTTCCTGTTTTTTTTAAATAAAAACCACTCTATATAAACATGAAAACCACTCTGTATAAACAGCTATATAAACATGAAAACCACTCTGTATAAAAATAGCTATATAAACATGAAAACCACTATGTATACACAACTATATAAATATAAAATCACTTTGTATAAACAACTATATAAACATGAAATACAATCTGTATAAAGATAGCTATATAAACACGAAAACCACTATGTACACAACTATAAAACCACTCTGACTATGTACAAACAACTATATAAACATGAAAACCACTCTGTATACACAACTATATAAATATCGAAAACCACTACCGCAGTAGAAATACGATTTAAACTTATCTGCAAACAAACCTAAAAAAAAAAAAAAAAAAAAAAAAACAAAACTGGAACTGATCTCCCATAGAAACCAGAATATTATTCATGGTGGTTGTTGGGTACAATTTAAGTTTGGTGGTGGTTTCATTTTTTTGGGTTTTGTTTCTTTCCCATATGGTTCAATTCTTCTTAATGTAATAAATCTTGAAATTCACCTGGAAATCGAGATTGGGTTATGATGGTGGAGGCGGCGAATCTTGAAAAGAAAAAAACAATTGGTCTGTGGTAGTTTGCGGACGGTGATTGTTGTTGGGGGTGGGGGTAGGGGGTGGGGGCAGGGGGATTTGCTAGAGAGAAGGTGGCAAAATAAATTGGCAGAGGCGTAATGGTGGTTGTTGGATTGGGTGGGGGAGAGAGAGTGGGGTGTTGAAAAGAGATCACGTGATAAATAATTATTAGAAGTTTGTAAAAATTTAGGGTTAAACATAAGGGTATAATAGTGAGACTTAATTAATTTTTATTAGTTAAATATATTTTGGATTTATCTTAAAATAATAAAATATTTTTGGACTCATTGTAACTACACATGTGTAATTAGGGAGTTTTGACAAATAATCCCTATATATATATATGAAAAAATTCTAAATTTTTTTCAACGAATATTGTTACGTAAAATACTCCTTTCGTATAAATATGAAATAAACGAATCAAGGGTTTAATGAGATTAAACTTGAATAATTTAAATTTCTTGAAATTGAATACATAAAAATAGGACAAAAATCGAGAAGAATAAGAGTAGTAGTCTAGGAGTTGGGGGTTAGTGTAACGTACATACATAGGGTGCCCTAACCAAAGTTTTAAATTTGTTTTACGTGTTTGGATTTTTATTAAAATAAAAAAATATGATTTTATACAAAATAACTAGTCTCATTAAAAAGTGGTAATAATAAATATTGAAAACCCCATGCTTTGGTGTTTGACTTTAACCAAACAAGTCTAATTATGCAAGAAAGCAATATAATCATCAGCCAATGAGTAGTACAAAACAAGAGTCAATTATTTACCTGAGTTTTATTTATTTATTTATTTATTTAAATTTAAAAGTAAATAAATAAATAAAAGACATAGTGGGGATTGATTGAAACTAAACATAAACCAAGAAACTCATGCGCGACAATATTATTAATATTATTAATTCCTGCTAAAAAACAAAACAAATACTCAAAAGCATTAAAATGGTGCCAAATTTTACTGCAATAATTTTACCAAACAAATGGAATTGCAGTGACTGCAAAAATTTGCAGGTTGCATGCAGAGAATGTTTATTATGTGACAAAACTCGTGTGGTAAAAAAACGGGAAACTACATTTTTTACCGTTGGGTTAAAAAGCTGGTTTTACCAGCATAGAATATTAGTGCTAATTAAAAACATAAAAGTTGCTGTTTTCAGAGATGCGCTTTTACCTTTTCCTCTTCTCAATATCATTCCCATGGAGTACAAAGATCCACGTGCTCATACGTCAGGGCACGTGCCCTTTTCTTTTCCTGACAATCCAAATATAAATATGGGTAAATTACAAACACCCCCCTGAGGTATGGTCAAATTACAAAAACACCCCTCTTATTTGAATAATTACAACCACCCCCCTCAACTCATCAAATTTAGTGGAATCTTCGAGATTATATGGAATATTATCACTTTTGTACCCGTTTTATCCCATCCAAACTCTACATTATGAAGCAAGATGATCATAATATGTGATTTTTAGCTTGTATATATCAGTTTGTGGTGCATCGGAAACTGTATTTTTTACACAAAAAGAGTACAAACTAGATCACATTTCACGGAATCTAGATGACTATGTTGAATTTGGCACCATAGAGGTGGATGTCTAAGAAAAAATCATAGTTGAGGGGGTAGATGTAATTATCCAAACAAGAGGGGGATATTTGTAATTTGACCATACCTGAGGGGGGTGTTTGTAATTTACCCTATAAATATTTATACTTATACAACTAGTGATAAATCTAAAATACTATGATATTTTTTTAATTTTATTTATTTATTTAAAGTATCTAAAATAGTAGTTAGTATTCAATTAGTAACACTTTATTTGTTATCAATGTGCATATTCAACGACTTCACTCATATTAATATTAAAATTCAAATTTGAATTTATACAAAGACAATAATAAACAATTAAAATCGAACAAATTAATAATCCAAGTCCATTTTGCAGCAAACATATTATTTCAAGAACCCTAATCAAAAACCTCTATAAATCACAACAAAGCAAGGCAATATAGCCTTGGGATTAAAAACATACAGCTCATCCAAATTCGAATAAACTCCAACCGCTCCGGCAACCGAATCGTAATCCTCCGAATTCCCATCCGGGTTTTTCTTGACCCGACCCGCAATGACCCGGCAAACCAGCATAGCCCTCTTCCCGTCGTCCAATCCCACCCCACAACTATCATGAGCTTTTCCACTTGTCGCAGTCGTTAATATACCTACTTTCAAAATATAAACAAACATTATTGTAAAAAAAAAAATTTAAATAAAAGTAGTCATTCAAATATGATTCGATATTATTATATTACCTTTCGCAGAAACTTCCGAAGTGACGACTTTAAACCCGTTTTTCACGATACTACAAACGCTACAATTCGGAATCGAATTGCACAAGTTGGACGAGCCATTTAGGCCTAACGAGCATACTAACGTGGTGCAGTGGAACCTTAGCAACTCGTTTCCATCGGCAAGGCAACGAGGGTGTTTCTTGGGCAGCTTGGTGGCTTTAGCCTTGATTGCGTCTCTATACTCTTCGAACTTCGAGATTGTTTTGGGGGTATTTTGGACTTTTAGTATGCGGTCGATCATGCAAACCGGTGCCTGTTTCTTGAGCCAGCTCGACTGGAATATGATCTCTACTATGTTCTTGCTTGTGTCTTCAGGGCCCAACTCAGATACTGTTTCAAGTTTTTTTCATGTTATAAGATAACATTAAAATGGGAGTAGCTCATATCTTAATTAAAGTATTATTTATTTATTTATTTATTTTCTGTTTTATTATTTAGAAGGATTTATGGAAGGTTGAAATGAGTGAGAAATTGTGCAATAAATCAGTTATAATAAGAGAGTAGGTAGGAGATTTAATTAATTGAGGGTAACGCCAAAATAATTAAACATATAGAGCAATTAATTTTTAAGTACTTATTTTGAGAGATTATGATGAACTACTAGGGCATTGAAGTACTCACTTACCAGAAATTCAAGAAAATAAGTTTGACTAGAGAACTGGTAAATTACTCTATTTATTTCAAAATAAATATTTTTTTAAGTATTTGTACGAGTATTAAGAATGTCAAGAAACACGGTTAATTTTTTTAATTAATATATTTATTTAAACTAAAATATATATCTTCCCATTAATTACTTGGACTCAAAATATATAATATATGTAATTAATTCATAGCAATTAAGCAAAAAAAAAGACATGAAAATAAATAAATAAATATTTAACAAAAATTATATAAAAAAAAAGGTTACCTGCATGCCTAACGGCTTGATGAAGCTCGAGATTCTCAGGTTTCATGAAGATTTCACCACATTGAGGACAAGAACAAATACTATTCCTCAAAGAAGGGTCCCTCGTCATTCCGAGGACAGGATCCACCACCATTCGGCACTCGTAGCACCCCGATAGTTTCCGAAAAGGCATATTCCGAAAAGATCCGGAAATGGAAGGTGAAGCGGAAGGCGGCGGCACCGTGAACGAAGACGAAGAAGAGGATGAAGAGTTCGAAACATTCTCTTTGAGCAAAGATGAAGAAGAAGATGAGCCAATTACCAAATTAGCCCTCTTCTTCAGTTCTTCGGAGTTTATTTCGGGTTTCTGCATGACTTTAGTGTTGCTGCAGATTGAACCGGAGCACTTCATTTTCTTGGATATGTTGTTTGTTTTCTCGTCGGGGTTTTGCGGGTTTTTCTTGCTGTCTTTCTTCGTCTCGTGTTGTTGTGTTTGTTGTTTCAGCTTCTGCTTTTTCGGCTTTTCGAACTCTTGGTATAGTTGTTGCTTCTGCTTCTGCTTCTGTTTCTGATTCTGATTCTGTTGGTGTACGTGCTGCTCTTGCTGTTGTACTTGGAGGTACTTACAGGTGAAGAGGCTTCTGAGGGAGGCCCATGAATGTGGTTTCTCTAGCTGTTTTTCTTTGGCGTGCTTTCTGGGGTTTCTGCTTTTCGCCATTGAAGAACAGATTCGAGTGCAGCTCTTTTTTTCACTTCTCTCTCTCTTCTCACTTTCTCTCTCTCTATCTCTCTCTCTAGTGAGGGAATGAGAAAGTGCTTACAAACAAGTACTTTTACAGAGGAAACTGTAAATGAGGGAGATGCCTTCTCTTTACACTGGTCCTGGATTTGGGTATTGTGGGACCTCATCATCTATAGATACATAATATAATATATATACATATATATATATTCATTGTCCTGGAAAATGTTGGGAAAATGTTTTTTGGTGGAATACTTCAAATAATATAATGTTTTACAGTGCGTGTCTAAAATATATTACGAATAAATATTATTTATATATGAATATAAAAAAAAATATAGTTTTTTTTATATTTTTTTTCTGAAAAGAAAACAGAAAACAATGGAGGATGGAGGAGAGTGAGGGAGACATCATTTCACAAACTGACAAAGGGAGCATGTGTAAATAATTAAAAATATAGTAATTATTATACTGGCGTAGAAGGAATCTAAGAGTTTCTTTAGTCCAATAGTAAACTATAGTTAAAACCTAACCGCAGGGTCGAAAAAAAAATAAAAAAATATTGAATTATGAGCCTAATTAAATGCAATGTCTTCAAATGTCCAATATAGGACATCCGGATAAATAGGAGATGATATACTTTATAGTTTTCATTTTGTACTCTATTCGAGTGTTGCCGAACAGCTTGTGAAATTCTATACCGGATGAAATGCAACATGTGGTTTTAAATTGTAGATCTACGTACATAATTATCCACGAAACACACATACACATGGTGGTGTGTGTGTTATGTGTAGATCAATGGTGTATTTCATCAGATGTAGGTTCTACAAAACCACCGCCGAACAATTTATATATTCATATATTTTCCTTAACTTTTTCACTTGTTCTTTCATTATACACGAATGTATACTTTATATGTGTGTTAAGAGAACGCCTAAAACCTGCCTTAGTTATAGTAGTGTCTGTGTATAGTTTATTTTGAAATGTTAATATAAAGTCCGTACGGCCACATTATTAAGATTCCTATTAATTCATTGTAGCAGATTTGAATTAATTGTGCACAGAAAACACTCCCACATTTTTGCTCAAAAGTTGAAGATAAATTTTTTTTTTTTAAAAAAAAAGAGAAGAAAATAGTAGTGAGTGGGCACGCAAATTAGGATGTCTAGAACTAAGAGCATTGCTAAGAACAAGGACTGCACTAATTACACCATAATTAATGGTGCTTTGAATTAAAAAGATGGTTTGATTCTTTTTGCCTCAAAATCACATTAGAGAGCCTATCTGCCACTAAATAAAGTTTCCTACTTTTATTAGCTTCAAAATTCATACTTGAGTCCACTTCAGTACAACTACTTTAATTGTCACATCTCTGCAAGATACACACAAATTAACTAATGGGTGGTCTTTATAAAAGCTAGTATAAATTCTGGTTACCGTTACTAAGAAATCAATGAAATTTGAATTTCATTATTGGCAGCAGTTTTATGCAAAAGGTGGAGGAAAGCTGGATGTAAGATGAAAATAATTAATGAACAATCAATCAATTTCATTTATGCTCACATTTAAAAGTTAACAGATGAGGTTCTCCTTCCGTTGTAAAAATTTATGTGATGAAGCAAGTTCCTAAGGATGATTTATCTACTAATTAAATTGTTTATATATCTCCGATATATGTACACATAAAGTCCAGTATGACTGTAATTAACACGACAGTGGACGGGTATTATCAAGTTGTCTACCTAGAAAAGTCATGAACAGAAAGTACAATTTGTAATGCAGATACGGATGCGCTTACAAGAAACAAAAACAGATGGTTAAGTCGGAAATATTTCGATGAATGGAGGATTAAAGAAGAATTTGTGGGACCTGGTGAGACAGGGATTATATGGCAAAACATGTCTGAGGTTACTCTTCAGAAATTTAAAGTGACGAGGTATACGTAGCACAGCTGATACTCTTTCCAGTAAGGCTCGTTTTGTGTGCAGCGAAGATAACGTTTCAAAGCCTACAAATAAGGACAGACTGTATTAGAAAAGGCGATATAATAATTTTTCCGAATGTGTACAAGTTCATCTTGTTTAGATCAAATTGTGTATTCAATTGTTTCATGACGTGTAGAAGTTGATCAGCAATATTCAACCAATAGACCTAAACAATGTTCATATTATTCAAGAAGAATAGAACGATGAAATGGGAATAATACCTCTAATCAAATGCATACGGATCATCTGCGTATGGATTCAAAGATCCTTCTGTAAACAAATCACCTATGTTGGAAGGTTTTGGAGGAACTCCACCTTTGACTCCCTGGATCAAATTAGTGACCAAGAATCAGCACAAAGAAAACAAAATGCTGTGTCTTAAGTGTGTGTTTCTATGTATTGAACACTTGCCTGCGTAACATTTTTCGGTGTCCTAGCTTTTGGTGTGTTTCTCTTCCTGTGCTTCCTGGGGTCCTGCAATTCAGATGGTTGTGATAAAGTTAGAGAGCTATCTCAATAAGCCCACTCATTTTAAGCAACCACAACGGATTCTGGATTATGTAGCATGAAAATTAGTTGATACAACTGTTGCATGATTAATAACTACTGACCTCAAACATGACAGTACTTTTAGTTTTCCTTCGCTTTGTGATTGTTCTACCATTCGATGTTTCAATTTCATATTCATGGTGGGTAACCTGCAAATAATGACGTGTTAGAGATGGATATCAGACTTTTTTCCAACTGAGAGACTAAAGTAAATGGGAAAAATACAGGAAATGTGGATAATCCACCCATTTTTGTGCAGAGTCATAAATAACTTCCGAGTGAAGTTGTCTCGTCTTACCTTCCTGCTATGCTTAGGAATATCATTCACATTCTCAGCCTTTTTCAACAAATTTGAAACTGGAGTTTGAGTTGCTTTCGGGTAAGGGGAATCCTACAAAAAGCATTGAAAGACAGACCATTATTGCCATATATGTGAAGCAGCGCAAAAGTAAGGAAACATTTTCCTTTAAAAGTCACCTTTTCCTCAACTTCTGTTCTGTCAAGAGTATGCTGAGTTCTTTTATCACTGTCTTTATTTCTCTTCTTGGAAGATGAAATAGAGTAGTTCTGTGAGAATCAAATAGACCGAGTAATTTCATCTTTTCAAAATATTAGTTTATGTAAAAAAAAAAGTGTCAAGCAACAGCATGTGGAGAGAAAGAAAACGGTTAGGAAGATCGTTCAATTATACCGAATCAATTAATTACCAACTATTCTTGTCTAATGTTCAACCATTAAAAATGGTAATGATCATCAGTTATTCACTTATTCTTACGACTTCTTAGATAATCTGAGTGATTTTTGTAGAAAAAGTTACCATATTTCCCCTAATTAATTAACCTGAAAAGACTATGGAAAGCTAGAATGATTTGCTCCAACATGGTCGAACACTGTAAACTAAATACAACTTTGGTATTATTTAAATTAATTGCTGCAATATCAACCATTATATTAATCATCTCATGATGTAGTTGAGAGAGAAAATATTTAGTTCATGTTTCTCAAAATGACGTGTTATGGAGAGAAGTACTTTTGTGTTACGAGGCATACCTTTTTCGAGGTCACTTCTTGGTCTTCTTGAGGATTGTCACCCATTACTTTCCACTGCAGCTGCAGTAAGGCCCTCTGCCTCTCTTCCTGAGATAACAAACAACAATATATATTGTAGTGGTAAAACTATTTACCATGAAATTGTAGAATATACCTTTGTCTTTTGAACAGCCAACTCCTCCTCAAGTCTTTTGCAATCATCTTCGTGTTCACACCTCAAAGCTCTTAATTGAGCCTCATGGTCAGACCTAAGTGATTTTATTTTCTGCAGGAAATCCAGTATTTGATACATAATGTAGTAGTTTCTCGTAATAACTTTGAAATTAAGATACTCCATAGATGATATACCTCTCTTAATTCAGTTTCAGCTTGAAGTTGGGCGCGTTTTAGTTCTTCGCTGTGCTTATACGTGAGGCTCATTTCTTTATTATCATGTTCCTGTTGAATTTTGATAACCTACACAGAAGACATCGACAGCACAAATTCTGACACATTTCAGATAGTATACATATGCAATATACAAATTATGTTGAAAAGCTAGATATTAATTGCATGAGAATTCTCTAGCCTCAAATAGTATAAATATGCAATATGCAGTGAACGTGAAGAAATAGAAATATGTAAATTCAGAAAACTATAAAGAGGAAATTTAATTTATGAATGGGGAGGCATAAGAGAAACAAGGTAATATTCGCTGTATCTTTTGGTTTATACTAAGAGAAGAAAGGAAATCAATAAGTAGCTATATTCCCTTCAAGATTTTCTTACACCTTTCAAGAGGGATTTGAATATTTACACCTCTCACTTTCTCTACCATGTTTTATATTGTCTACTCACCCAGTTCAAAATCCTCATTGAAATTATTGATTGGAAAACAAACTTAAAAGTTCAAATTCAGGTTCGTGATTTCTTAATTTAGTAGCATACCAGGGCAGCATGCTCTTCCTGCACTCGCAGCAAATGTTGCTGAGATTCTTCTTTGTACTCTGCAATCTTAAACTCAGATTTTTGTTCCATATCTTGGATCACTTTATCTGCCTGAAAGTTGATGCAGATAAATCTTAATTAACTCAAACCTGAAGGAGGAAGCAAAGAGAAAAGGTAGTGAATGGACCTTTTCTTTCTCAAGATTGACAGCCTCCTGCTTCTCCACCTCATACTTCCTCCGTATATCATTAATGGCCTGATCGGACACCAATTGAAGTCAATTTCATAAATATAATGGAAGAACAGGTAAAAGGTATAATTGTAGCCCTGTCATAACAGTAAAATGAAAAGGAATACCATGTCATTTCTCTGAGATATTTCTTTCAGATGCTTTGAGAGTTCCAACTGTTTGCTTTCTAGCATGTGATCGTATTGCTTCTTCGCTTCGTCAAGCTTACTTTCAGCGTTAGCCAGTGATGCAGCAATCTAAAATGGAAGAGCAAATAATTAGTTATCCTTCAAACTGGTTGTTCTACAAAAATTAAACTTGAAGGCTCGATTGAAGAAAACCTCTGCTTTATGATCATCAAACTCATTTTCTCTAGTCTTTAGTTCAGCCACAATCTGGTCCTTTTCCTCTAGTGCCCTCTCGAGCTCACTGACTGTTTTCTCAAGGGAACCTACACTCTCTCCACTTTTCTCAACCTCTTTCTGCAAAAGATCAATTTCGTCTTGCTTTTTCAGGATATCTGCTTTTAGCCCATCCACAACACCTTTGGTATGAGTCTCTAACTCAGAAAGTTGCAGCAGCAAGGCTTGCTGAATGACACAGAGAAGAAAAAAATGAACAATTCAACTTATGTCACATTCCATGCACAACAAGGGACAAATCTCAGTGGACGAGCTTTCACCATTCTTTGATCAGATAATGTTGAGGTTTCGGATGAAGTCATGAGATCATCCTCCATTTTGACTATCCGGGCTTGCATCTCACTCTGCTTAGAAACAAGAGTTTCTAGCTCAGACTCCAGTTTCCGAATTTTCTCTTCTGCTAACCGGCATTCTTCTGCATGCTGCACCATTGCAAATTCCTGTTCTTTCTGAAGTTCAAGAACTTTGTTGTTCAAATCATGATTAACAAACTGCAAAGCATTTTTCTCAGACATAACACATTTGCGGTGATTGTCTATCTGATCAAACTTTTGTTGAGCAGACTTAGAAATAAGGTCTTTCTCCTGCTGAGCCAACTTAACAGATGAATCGAATAAACCATTAAGCTCAACGACTTTTTCAGAAAATGTCAGGCTTTGATGCTCCAATTCCGTGAATTTCACGACCAGAGTGTTAACAAAATCTTCAAGATTCTTGATCTCCTTGAATGCCATGTCCAATCTATTAGCAAGATCATTTTTGCTGGACAATAGATCCTTGATTTCTCTCTCCAAATTTTCCTTGGTGACACTCAATTGAAGCAGATCATCTTCTTTTACTCTCATCTCAAGTTGCATGTTTTCCATCTTAGAAGTCAAACTTTCTAAAGCCATTTTGTTTGCTGCTACATCTTCTTCCAATTGTTTTATCGTACCATCTGCTTTGAAAAGAAAAAAAGTAAGCGAACGGTATACTAAAGGAACCTGAAGCAATTGATTTCGAAAACATCTACAGAACTCTCTTGTCACTGAACTTATTGAACTAGTCTAGTACATAAAAAGTCTACGACGAGAACATGTCTTCAGTCATGCCTTATCAGAATTACCTTTCTCTTCAATCAGGCAGGTAGTTCTGCTCTGTTCATTTCTAAATGATGTCTCCAATTTTCCCTTTTCAATCCCAAGTTCCATGAGTTCCTTCTCACCTTGATTTATAAGAAAATAAGCACACCACAATTACAAAAGATGCAACGACAGAAAATCACAACTATAAATTTCCTAGACATGAGATCCATTATGATCAAAAGACAAAAATCAAAGCATTTGAGGCAAATTAGCGCATAAAATCAAACTCACGAGTTTTAATTGTTTCCTTTGAAGAGTCCAACTTCAAGGACATAGACTTCATATGCTCATGCAATTTATCCAGAACAACTGATGTTGCAGAAAATTTATCTTCGAAAAATGCCTTATCCTTTTCAGCTGTAGTAGTCCAGAATCAGTACAACAGCAGAAAATTTCTATAACATGAACACCGGATATAACTTATATAAAGAACACCTACCATGCCGAACCTGAACATTTAACTGCTCCAAAGTTTCAGTGAGTTGATCACACAGTGTCTTTGTTGAAGAGAACTTAGATTCAAGTCCTATCCAGAGCTTCTCATCTTCTTTCTGTTTGACCTTCAGCTGCGCATTTTCATTGAATGCATTTCGCAATTTCTCTTCCAGCATGGAAATTTGCTCTGTCAGTTTTCTGAGCTTAGAGTTCTGCATTTCAAACATACACTTTTAGGATATACACAATTTACTTTAAAAATGCTGCAGTGCCATAAATTAGGTTCCAGATTCTGCTTTAAATAATATAAATGAAATTATGCATACATTAAACATGAGTGGATGCTTACATCTAGAGATAACCATACAAATAACACATAAAACATGTGAACTATGAACATAAAAAATTTATATGCACGTGTGCAAATGAATATATAGAAATAAATGCGTAGAACTTATTATATTCATAGAATATGTGTGCAGCCAGAAAAATTAACGAGAGACTGTTCTTTCGTATTTAAATTTACCGCCAATTCAAGGTCATTTTTCGCAGAAGCTTGTTCCTTGACCAATTTCTCTGGAGAAAGTGAAACGAGTGAGATAATTAGTCAGATGCGCACAATACTTCCAGAAAAACGTACTGAAAATTGAAAAAATAAAAATACGCGTAGTTATTAGAACCTGCAGTAAGCTTCAGATTCGCAAAGCTTCCGGTAGAAACTGGATGCGGAGGCGCGACCGTAGAACTTGAATGCATCTTTGCATTAGAAGCTCCCATGTTTGATCCAGACAAAGATTTAAACTGTTCCAGGTTTTTTATGCCTGAGAATCGCAGAATTCTACTCATTCTGAAAAACACACGAAACAAATCCGCGGCAGAAATCCTGGATCTGTCCTCAAACCTTCAAATGACAGACAAAATCTTCACAGTTTCCAATCGAAAATCAAAACGAGGAAAACAGTTTGAAATGACGTAAAACTCCGGAAAATTCGATCGCGAGAATTCGGATTGAAGTGGCTGATAAAACCGCGAGCTGAGATTCTGGAGCTTTCCTTGTAACAACAGTTCCTCGAATTCAACTACGGGAGCGTGAGACGATCAGAAACTGAAAAGTGGAAACCCTAAGAACACGATTCGTGGGGAAGAACTCAATGTAGGGTTTTCTAGAACAGAGATCATAGCTCACGAGAAACGAAAGTTCAAAGTGGATGATTGAAATGTGCGCGAATTGGTATTTATCTATAGTGATCGGAATTCGGGAATAGTTGCCTTTGATATCAGTTGACTTGACGTTGACCGACCGGTGTAAATTAGAAAACTTATTTGTCTTCTTTTTATTTCATAAAATAAAACTTGGAAAATTGAATTTTATTTTTATTTAATTTTATTTTTTTGTAGAAAGTAAAAAATTGTAATTAAATGAATTGAAATTTTTAATTAGAAGGTTTGGAAAACATAAAATACTCTTGTAACATATGTCCTCAAAATACTATAAAAAGTTAAGAATGCTATGCAAAAAAAGTTGGTAGAGCAAAAGAATTTGGTGTCAATCGACCTTGTTGATTTATATGTCTATAAAAAATAATTTTATTTAGTGTCGATCGACATTGTTAATTCCGTTTCCATGCAACACACCTACGTTTAGTTCCGAAATTAAAATTCGACTCACTTATACCAAGCAAAAGAGGCCTAAATAGATATCAAATCGAAGGATAAAGAAAACGCAGAGCCTCCCCGTTAATTATTCCAATCTACACAACAATTATTGGATGGATTGCAATATGATCGGATAGGAAAAACGTACAACCTCGGGAATGACAATCACACAATTTTCTCGATAATAAGAAACCCTTGAAAATATTCGGTTACACATTTTGAATAGTATTGCCGATAACTCGTAATAAAAGGTCACTTTTAAGATCCTAACATAAACTACACCTCATCTTCATGAAGCAGCATATTGGGGATTCCTTTGCTGACGGGGAATTTACGACCTGTTTCGGGACAAACTAACGCACCATCTTCGAGATGAAGCTCAAGAAGAGCATGGTGGAACTTACGAAGAAACTCGTCAGAATCGAGCATGGAAGCTTCCGCGTTTTCCGGCAGCTCGGTGTACCCAAGGGTTCTAGAAGCTTCCACAAGGGCCTTCCATTCGACTTTCACAAACATGTTTTTGAGGAAATCTTCGTTGAAATCCACTTCCTTCTCCACCACTTTCGCCGCCTCGATAAGTAACGGGAAACCGTTAGTCACGCCCTTGATGTTCGACGATAGCATATTATGAGTTAGAAGCCTCATTCTTACCACTCCTGTTGACAAAGTCGAACTTTTCGATTATAAAAAAAAACGAGAAACCGATAGGAATCAAAGACCATAAGCAGTAATTCGGTGGCATAAATCACTAAAAGCCCACTTTTACAGCTCCCAGCCGCATTAATTAAACAGATTACCAATTAACAGCAAAAATTCCAACAAAACGACGACGTATAAACATAATTGAAGGGAATAAAATTGCATGATAATTTCTCTACAATTCACAGAGACTAGAAAAAGTATCAATTCATAATGCCAAATATATTATCTATAAAATCAGTTTACATAATCAGTTCCAAAAAATGGGCCAAATAATGGAAGGAGAAATTATATAAAACTGAACTTTTGTTTTCAAAATCGAAACCCTAATCGAACTGAAATTAAGTTCTCACCTCTATGAATTTGCACGGCGGCGGCGATAGAAGTCTGGCTTGGCGTGGGTCGGCGGCGGAGACAAAAAGCGGACGGTGAAGTCTGAAAATAGTGAGTGTTTGGGAGATTGGCATAGACGAAGAAGAACCCTTTAGTTGAAAGCGAGGGCTAATTGGGCTTTTTCAATTGTTTTAGTGGGTTCAAGTGAAATTCGGCCCAAGTTTTACGGGCTATAATTTATTTAATGTTAAAACTATTTGATAATTGCAATAAACACCCTATGTTATGAAACATTGGCATAATATCTCGTGATAAATTTTTATTGCGGAAACTTATTTGCACTTTTATCCAGACAAAAATTAGTTCTCCAAAAATGCCCATCTATTTGAAATTTCCCATAAATACCCTCAGTTAAATACTGAAATTACGCAGATCTTTCGCCCTTTATCAAAACTACTTTCCCTATAGCACGTCGCCAGACACAATTTGGTACAAGTAACAGATTCTAACCAACTGAAAGGATCTTTTGATCTATCCAGAGATCATTTGCAATCCATTAGTAATGAGGATTCCGAATATCACACATTATCAATCAACGAGAGATTCAACCAGTCAAAGAAAGATCGATTCTTTGAAATCCTTCCTTTCTTCAAACAGAAGGAACAAAGATAGAACCAGATTGATTCCCGAAATGCCTTTCTGGATATTCCTCAATGTCCCGGCTATTTACGGTTATTCCTACAAGATCGGTTCGTTCTTTTTTCTCTAATAGATGTTCAGAACTTCATCCGAATTCGAATCCTACTGAGAGGCCTACTAGATATAAAAAAATGTTGAACAAACAACAAGATCTTTCTTCTGTCCCTTCTAGGCGAGCGAGAATGGAAACTGAACTTCCTTTTGGTTCGCCCCAACGACCTTCCTCTTTTAAATCCATTTATGTGAATTGGACTGGAGTTCTCGAAAAGATTTAGGGGTGCAAGTTGGAACGGATTTTCCAATTTCCGCCAGTTCTGATCCGAAAAATTCCGATTTTGGAACAACTTTTTTCAGTCCGACTTCCGAAATTCCGATTTCCGAAATTTTCCGATTTTTTTGGATTGGAATTGGAATTATATTAAATAAATTTGGAATTTCCGACTTCCGATCTGATTTAATTCCGAAATTAATTCCGAAAAATTCCGATTTTTTTCCGAAAAATACACCTATAAATAGTATATATTATATAATACTTATTTTCCGAAAAATACACCTATAAGTTTTGTTTTAGGATTTTGACATAATGAATTGTTGTTAGAAGTTTTATTGGATATTATGCTGTGTTTATTTTTATTTATTTTTTTGAACTGAAATTTAGTAGTTATTAGTTTTACTTTTATCGACGTGGATGCTCTTATTTTCGAAAAATTATGAACATCTTAGAAAATTTCGGCTAAGTTTCGAAATTTTAAAGCTTATGTGATTTCCGATTTTTTTCCGAAATTCCGAAATTTCCGGGCCTTTTGGAATTGGAATGAATTTTTAGATTCCGAAAATTTTGGAATTGGAATTGGAATGAATTTTTAGATTCCGAAAATTTTGGAATTGGAATTGAAATTGATTTTGTACTTCCGATTTTTTTTGGAAATTTTCCGAAAAGGCTAATTCCGATTCGATCCATCCGACTTTCACCCCTAAAAAATTCCATGGAATCCTATCGCAAGAAAAATTGGGCTTGTAGTTGTAGTCGATAACCAAAGCCCATTCAAATATTAAACCCAAAATCAAAAAATAATTAAAAAATAAATAATATAATAAATAAAAAAGCCGCCTTCAGCTGTTTCAAATTCATAAAATTAAAAAAAAAAAAAAAAAATCCTTCACTCTCTCTCTCTCTCTCTCCCTCTCTCTCTCTCTCTCTGGCATTACACAGAGAGCACAGTTGTTCAATGGGCGTCTCTGCGTAATGCTGAATTTGCGAAATTTCTGCAATTAATTACCGAGAATCAGAAATGCTGGAGTGCTTAATCGATGGAAGGGGAGTCTGACCTTCCGGCGGAAGCGAAATTCCTCAACCCCAATTCGAGCCGTCCGATCAACACCAACACAGACTCCAACAATCTCAGCCGTTCCTTCAACACCACCTCCACCTGCACCTCGACGACGTCGTCTTCTTCATCTTCCCCTCCGGACTTGGTCCGCCAAGTTCAAGCTGCTTTCAAACGACACCGTCCCCTAGGTATACTCACACACTCTCTACGATAAATTACTCGAAGCCGACAACTAGGGCTACAGAATTTTAGGCAGGATTCATATATGTTTCGCGCTGAATTAATTGTAGTTATATTATCTTCTTTTATTTCCCACTTTAAAGTAATTAATTGTAGTTAATAGTAAGATTTTGTTGTTATTAGGCTCTCTGTTTTAATTTTACCTTTGAAGCTGGTGTGCTGGAATTGCTGCCTAAATTTTGGATTTTTTATTTTATATTTTTATTTTTATTTTGTGTTCCGGTCATGGGGATATATAGGTATGATGCAGCCAAATGTGATTAGGCCAAGGCGAATTTTGGTTGCTCAGCGAGGAACTTCGAAAGAATCAAATGTAAAACCTCATTCAGCAATTGATGTCAATAAAAGCAAAGAGGATATTCCGCAAAGTCACAAATCGAGGGGCACCGTTCCACATTCCAAATCCAGTGTCTTTGTTCGTGGAGAGAATAAAGATGATAAATCAAATACTCCACCTCCAGAATTGGGTGCCACTGTGAATGCGCGTGAAGAAAATTTTGAGCCAATCAAATCTCAGATAGATTTACCCAGGCTCGATGATGCAGTTGCTTCGTCGAGTGTGGAACCTGAGAATGTTGTAGATGAGTTGCAAAGGAAGGTTGACTCTTCCGTGGAGAACATTACCACATCTCGCGGTAATTAGTGTTTCTATCTCTCAGCTGATGCTTAAATAAGAATTTTTTTTCTGGCAGTGTGAGTATCAAAAGAGAGTTAGTTACTAACATGTAGCTTGGTGAAATTTGTTAGTAGTTGTTTGCAATTTATAGGGTATATTGGAAATTGTCTATGCAGGGGCCGATGACCGAATGGCCACTGCAATACATGATTTGTTGTCTCATATGGATTCACTTGCATTGACAGAAATCGAATTGGAAACGGGCAATCAAGTGAAGAATTCATCTGTTGATAATCAAGGCCGACAGCATCATAATTTCCAGAGCATGGAAATGGATAAAAATGTCAGACCCGAGGGAGAAAATTCATCTCTGTTGGTTAGAACAACGATGGGTGCTCAAGATAAGCTCAACCAGTTCGGAAACTTTTTACAGAATGATTTGAGCAATGCAATAACTCAATCATCAGTAATTGGATCTTCTTGTATTACAACATTAATGAACTCAAAAACCTATTCCTCCCAGCCTAAAATGGATGTTGTGCAGCCATCTTCTGGTGGAGTGTTATCTAATCAGTCAGCTGTGAGCTCCGTTTATGCAACATCAATGGAAGTTGAGAAATCTTTAGCCCCATCAAAGGAGCCGCAGAGTAGTTTGCCTCGAGATTATAATAATGCCAAAGATTCTTCTCATGAAGTTAATGATTCAGTCAAAGAAAGCACGATCGACTTAAAATCTCAGCCTCCATCTTCAAAGGTGGTACCTTCGTCAGATGTAAAATCAGAAAATTCCAAGCCAGAGAAATTAGAAAGAGGTACAACTGGTAAAGCAGCTTCGACATCTCGTAGTAGAAAAGGTTATGATCCTGACTTGTTTTTCAAAGTCAACGGTAAGCTATATCAAAGACTCGGCAAGATAGGTAGTGGTGGGAGTAGTGAGGTCCACAAAGTCATATCATCAGATTGCACAATTTATGCCTTGAAGAAGATTAAACTTAAAGGCCGTGACTATGCCACAGCATATGGATTCTGCCAAGAAATCGGATACTTGAATCGACTGAAGGGGAAGAGCAACATTATTCAGCTCATTGATTTTGAGGTACATATGTACTGCTTTAACAGATACTAGCTGCGACTCATATACAACTTGTTAGGCTGCTATATGTAAAGACCCAAAACATTCAAGAAATAGGGATTTTAAGCAGTGAAGCTTTTTGCAGGAAAAACTTTTCCTCGTATGAAGTTTATGTTTCTTGTGAAAGCAAAGCACATGTAGAAACTAATATCTAATTTCCTTATTAGGTGACAGATAAGGCTCTGCTTCAAGAAGTGATGAACGGTTCCATGAGTAATAAAGATGGCAGGCTCAAAGATGACGCGTATATATACATGGTACTTGAATATGGAGAAATCGATTTAGCACACATGCTCTCTCATAAATGGAAAGAACTGGATGGTTCTGATTCATTCATCGACGAGAACTGGCTCAGATTTTATTGGCAGGTTCTTCATGAACTCCATTTCTTTAAGATAAATAGTATTAAAAGGAATTTTTAAGCTTCATTAGACATCTCAATCATTTAAGTATATCTTGCAGCAAATACTTCTAGCCGTAAGCACCATTCACGAGGAACGCATTGTGCATTCTGATCTAAAGCCAGCAAATTTTCTTCTAGTGAGGGGTTCACTAAAGCTAATTGATTTCGGAATCGCCAAAGCTATCATGAGTGACACAACAAACATTCAACGAGACTCGCAGGTTTTTTTTTTTCTTTAACTATATATCATTGAAGTGTTATTTATTTCCCCTTAATGTTAAAGATGATGTAATAATTATAGGTGGGAACACTAAGTTACATGTCACCAGAAGCATTCCTGTGTAACGAAACGGATGCAAATGGAAACACGATAAAGTGTGGGCGCCCATCGGATATATGGTCACTCGGTTGCATCCTTTATCAAATGGTTTACGGGCGAACGCCCTTTTCGGAATACAAAACTTTCTGGTCAAAATTCAAAATCATAACGGACCCAAATCACGAAATTATTTACGAACCATTGACCAACACCTGGCTTTTGGATCTTATGAAGAAATGCCTTGCTTGGGATAGAAACGAGAGGTGGAGAATTCCTCAGCTACTACAACACCCTTTTCTTGTTCCTCCACTTCCACCTAAACTAGCCAGCCCAAAATGCACGTTGTTTCAGCTAATTGCTGAGTGTAGTGCAAATGATGAGAAGGGTTTGAATCTGTGCTCGCAGCTCCAGAGTATGGTGATGGACCCTAGATCGTTAGTACAATTCGATGACTCGTCTTTGTTGTCAAGAAACGAATTGCGAAAGCTACTTTGTAGAATTTCTACAGGTTGCTTTCAGCTTCAGGAGCAGCTAGAAAGTTTATGAAGATACACACACAGCCAGTTAGCAGCAGTTAGAATTCTCGACGACTTTTTATGATCCAATTATGGTTTAGGCTACATTTAGGACAACCTAAGCATCAAGCTTAAGTAGTCCGACTTTTTTCTTTCTATAAATATATGTCCGTTTGATTATGCAAGCTAGGTCGTGTTTTAGTCGTTTCTTCTTCTGTGAGGCTGTACATATGCATGTATTTTGAGAACATATAATGTATTGATTTTTGAGAAAAATATGTACGATGAATACGAAAATGCAATTAAGTCCTGAAAGCTAGGGTTTTCTCTTTGAGCTCATTTTGTTGTTTTATAAATGCATTTTTTGGAAATTTTGGGATTATTTTTTCGTAATTACAATCGGATTGAAAATCAGAATTTCTCAATTTTATACGTAATTCTAGTAACATAGTCATCATCTCAGTTCGCAAACTTCACCTAATCGTAAGTGCCTTTTTAATTACAAAAATAACTCTACGTGATGTAGAAAAAAAAAAAAATAGCAGATTGCAAAAATCATCTTCTCTGTGTGTACGAAGCCTCTGCACGAGCTTCCTCCAACTTGCTCGTAAGTTCCATTACAAACGGTGTCTTCGTTCCATGAGTGATTCCCAATACATCCAAACCTTTCGTCATTGACCTAACTGCCGCTACAGTCTCCCCGAGAAACCTGCAAATTTAATAAAATAATCACCGGATAAAATTGTAAGCATATGCTAGAAAAAACAACCAAATTCAATAAAATTGTAGCGTAGTAAAATATCACCATTCGAGTTTTCCACACATATAGTACTGCAGTCCGAGCAAAGGGTGGCATTTCGGATATACTCCTGTGTAGAAGCGCAGTGTAAATAACGTAAAAGCATAGAAGAATCTAGAAGTTTCACTGCATGAGATCAATGAATACATACTCTCGTAAATTGGAATTGTTAATCTGCAATATGAAAGTGCTTCTTTCCAATCCTGCTGATCCATCGATATCTAAAGATATATAACGTTTCATCGGCAAGTATATTAACACAATGGATTAGTTCCGAATACGTGTTTGAAAAAAATAATAATAATAATAATAACTTAAATAAACGAAAAAAGCAATCAAGCGAAGAAAGTGAATGCAGCCAGTTTATAAATTCAAGTACGAGATTTTATAGACGATCTTTCCACATTTCCTAAAACGACAATTTAGGGTTGGATATACAGAAGTGTCAATAAGGCTAAACAAGTCAAAGTTTATTCCCACTTCCAAAAATGATATTTAGTAACACAAAAATTACGAAAGAAAAGACAAGTAAACCGACGTATAGCTACACGAATTCAGTTGAAACGGATACAAACAAAATAATATCATAAAAAAGGTAAAATTTAACTTACTGCATACCTTTAGAAGAGCTTCTCTAGTCCGCATAAGAAAGATCGAAAATGGATGGTATAGCTTCAGTTGAAGTGCCTCAATCCTCTTATAAGCCTCATTTGCCTCGATTTTATCTGAATTTTTTTTAAGGATCCACTTCTTTCAAATACCTTCAATTATTCATGCACAGGTACAATTATTCGTTTACATAAAGTTCAAAGGATACAACCAGAGGAAAGTGATTTAGAAGCTTTATCGGAAATATATTTCACTTCATTAGCGATTGCACTTATTTCTTCTTTGTCTCTAATAAGCCCACACTTTTGGCATACGAACCCTTTATTATCTGATGTTAGGATAAGAGACAAAAGAGTGAAATTACTGACAAACCCTTTATAGCTATGCACACAAAATTCAAAGATTAAGTAAGGGTGTACCGGAATCACGAAGGAGAAATCCGTCACATTCGCTTTCCTTACAACTATAACCTTCTAGAATCGCACTTTCTTGAATATCTTCGGATTGTCCCTAAGACATGAAATTAACCATAAATGGAGGGTGCATTTAAATGTAATAAAATTTCACCAAGAACCAGATGAAATAGTACCAATTTTATGCAACGAGGACAAGAACATGTGAAGAAATACTGTTCTTTAAGAGACTTCTGTCGAGTTATAGTGCTTCCAGCAATTTCTACGTAACTTATCGTCACCTTAAAATCAGAAGAAAAGAATTGATGAATAAAAAATAAATATTCTACATATGCGAAAACACTAGCCAATGAAATCAACCAGTAGGATTTTAAAGGCGAATTACCTCGGTACCTTTTGGAATATACTGCATAGCTCGTACCACAGCCAATCTCTCCTCGAATACTAGAACAGAATTGGGCAAACAGCTAAAACAAAAGTTACTAGTTAGAAAGAGTTATTTGGTGAGGCATTATAATAAATATTATGAAAAAATTACCTGTGATTTATAATAGAAATGACGGGGTAAAGTCCCGTTCCGAGGGGCCTCAGTTCACTGTCACAAATAGTATGTGCATTGCACGCTAACTGCATATTATTAACAAATTAAAATAAGTTGGTAGAATAAAAAAAAAATGATTTTCAATCAAAGAAAACAGCAACGACATTGTAATACGTACAAGTAGAACAAAATCTACAATTATACCTTGGAAAAGTTTTCTGCAATCTCTTTGATATTGATGTCGGAATCGGGCCATTGAAGTATCAAATTGACGAGGTTAGCCATTTGGGCGTACAATATCAATTGTTTCTCTTCGACTTCGGACATGTCTATTTAAGTTTGTTAAGAATAAAAGTTATCAGACACGTTTGAATATATTATAACTGAAAAGCATAAAGAAAAATGGTGTTTGTTATATTAGGATACGAGAAACCAATGCATCCACATGCTTGTAATTGTCTGCGACAGTAGCCGGAAAGATCTAGAAGCATCACGAACATCGTGGAAGTTAGGGTTAATCCCTTGAAAGAACGAACATCACATGAATACGGAATTCAGAATCTCGAAGCATCGAAAAATTACCTTCTCGATTTCTAGCTTACGCCTTATACAAAGTTTCACCATCAAACGCACGGAAGGCGTTAGTAGTTTCACTCTTTCCTTGTCGACTTTCGACAATGTTCGACACTCTATTCGGTGAAACTTCCAATCCGATTTCTGAAACATATCACAAAAAAAGTTGTAAATTACCAAAACACACACACACACACACAAATCAGAGTAACTATAGAAATTCAGGATGATCTCTTCCATTTTTACCTGACAATTGCTGCTGCAATAACAGACAACACGACAAGCAGAGCATGCCTTGAGGGTGTTCGACGAAAAGCACCATTCACACTTTGATTCGGGAGACTCTTTGTTCTTATTTGGAACAGCAACGTATGGGATTTGACTAATAATCACTTCCCCTACAACATCGAAAATCACAATCACAATTTTGCAGGAAAAATAAAAAAAAAAATGTTCAAAATTAAGAAATTACTGAAAAGAAGGGCGAAAATTTCTAGAAAAAAAAAACCTGGGGAAAAATCGCGGGTGGTGAAAAGGCAGCGACCTTTTTGAGGAAGCGTCGAAATTGCTAAACCTTTATCGTTTAAGAACTTCTGTAATTCCTCCATTAACGCGGAACTCCGAAAGTTGCAGAAGGTCACCACAGTATTCAGTACTAGAAAGAAGACTGTAGGGAAAGAAGACTAAATTCGTTTATTTATATTTTGGTCCCCGTACTTTATCTTTAAAGACATTTTAGTCCTTCACAATTCACATATTTAGTGTTTCAACCGTAAAATTTTGAATATTTTTTTAGATAAAATTGTTTAATTTGTTTGAAAATTTGAATTGTTCTTTTTAATGAAAACTGTTTATAAGTTGATTTAATTAAAATCAAATTGTTAGTTAATTAATTAAGGTGAATTATGATTAATAAAAACTTAGTCATATTTAACAAATGGAATTTCAATCATAGACATGTTTGAAAGTAATATTAAGTGAACAATGTAATTTACAAAAAATTACCGAAGTCAAACAAAAGGACGACCATTTCTACGGCTCCATTACCAAAATGGTTTACGGGCGAATGCAAAACTTTCCGGTCGAAATTCAAAATCATAACGGTTCCAAAATCACGAGATCGTATTATATGCAAAATATGTAATGTAGTAAATATTCGGAGAGAATCTTTTTCAAAAGGGTATATTCCACTCGAACTAAATCTTCATCCGCCCGAACGAAGCCAAAGCCTTTGCACGAGCTTCCTCCAACTTACTCGTAATTTTCATTGTCAAAGATGAATTTGTTCCATGAGTGATTCGGAATACGTTATAAGCTTTAGTCAAAGACTCAACTGCCCCTACCATATATCCCAGCTCCCTGTAAGATCAAATATATTTCAACTTTGCTAGAGTTTCAAAACATTGATTAATACCGAAAGGAAACGAACGTAAATAGGAACTAGGGTTCCTTACATTTCAATTTGTCCGCATAAATAGCAACGCGCTCCGATTAAAGGATGCCATTTTGGATACACTCCTGCGTATAAGCAAAAGCAGTAAACTAGAAGTTTAACTAATATTCGTTCTATTAGAAAACAAAAGGTCAGTCAATGCATGAATACGTACTCTCGTAAATCTGAATTATCGATCTGATATTTGATAGTGCTCCTTCCATATCGTCCAGGTCCATCGATATCTAAAGATATATATACGGTTTCGTCGGTAAGCGTTAACACAATCAAGTGACTGAAAAGCTTAACTCACGATATACCTTTAGAAGTTTCGCTCGGGTTCGCATAATACTGATTGAAAATGGATGGTACAACTTCAGTTCAAGTTCCTCGACCCTCTTATACGCCACACTTGCCTCGGTTGTATCTGAACTTTTTTTAAGGATCCCGCTTCGTTCTCATCCCTTCGGTTACCACCCATACACAAATATTTTATTTTTACTAAAAATTGGAATAATTATCGATTACCTCACAAGCGATAATGTATAAAAATGCATTCGTATCAAAACGTGCAAAGGATACGACCAAAGGAAAGTGATATGGAAGCTTTGTCTGAAATACATTTCAGTTCATTAGTGATGGTACTTATTTCTTTGTTGTCTCGAACAAGCCCACACTTCTGGCATACAAACCCTTTATTATCTGATATTAAATAAGAGACAAAAAGAGTGATATTGCTTCATAGATAGATATCCACAAGATCCGAAAATGCAGAAATTCTTAACAAAAAAGTACCGGAACCGCCACAAAGGAGAAATCCATCACAATCGCTTTTCTTGCACCAATAACCTTCCACGATCGCAGTTTCTCGAATATCATCAGGTTGTCCCTAAGACATGAAACTTACCTAGTTCAGATGGTGCATTCTAAAAAAAATGTAAGAGAATTCCATCAAGAACAAGATAAAAAAATATCGACGGTACCAATTTTATGCAGCGAGAACAAGAACAAGTGAAGCAATACTTCTCTTTAAGAAACTTCTGCCGTGTCATAGTGCTGTCAGAAAGTTCTATATAACTTGTCAACACCTTCGGAATCCAATGCCAGTAGACGTGTTAGAATTCCCATCAATTTTTCAGAAGAAACAATGATGAATAAAAAAAATTACCTCGGTATCTTTTGGCATATGCTGCATAGCTCGCATCACCGCCAATCTTCCCTCAAATACTACAAAAGAATTGGGTGCGCAGCTAAAACACCAAATACTAGTTAGAAATAGTAATTTGGTGAGGCATAAATAACAAATATTATGAACCGTACCTGTGATTTGTGAATGAAATGACAGGGTAAAGCCCTGTCCCAACAAACTTCAGGTCACTGTTGTCAATACTATGTGAATTGCACGATAACTGCATATTGATAAACGGTGAAAAAAATATATATATAACATTTCCTTAGACCAGAATAATTCAGTTGTAAGCAAAAAGTACAAGAACATATTTCAGTTATAAAAATCGTCGTTAGATACTATAATTTGAATTGCGGAGTGGAACTGATCTCAAAATATGAGGAATCCGTGATTATGTAGAAATTGTGGACGAAAGACATATATATACCTTGCCGAAGTTTTCAACAATCTCTTTCATATTGATCTCAGAATCAGGCAACTGAAGTGCCGAACTGACAAGTTTAGCCATCTGGGCAGACAATAACAATAGTTCCACGTCGACTTCAGATATGTCTATTTTAAGTTTGTTAAGAATTAAAAGTATTAGACATGTTCAAATATATCGACGAAATAGCATAAAGTATAGGGCGCGTAATAAATTAGGATACTAGAAACCAAGGCCTCCACAAGCTTGTAATTATCTGTGGCAGTAGCTGGAAAAATCTAGAAGCAAACAAGAACATAATGGAGAGTTAAGCACAAGCAAAGTTAATCAATCCCTCAAAAAACAAACAGCACGTGAGAAAAAGACGGTACAAAATGAAGATAACAATAATCAAGAAATATAATGCTATTCAACTTTTTTTTCTAAATCCAATTCCCCTCTAATTTATTAGTTATTGATAAGAAGAATGTTCTCTCTCTCGTATATAATCGAAGGCAAAGACAAAGTAACAGATTTTCCTTTGAAGATAATAGATTCTCTTTCTCGTATATTATCGTCTATATTTTCTTCCCGGTCAAGGATTTCGATATAACACTGCAGCATGGTTATTTCATGACTTACTATTGAACAACAACAACAACAATCAGTAAAGTCATGTACAAATACGATAAACCGGAATCAAGAAGCACAAAAACCACCTTCTCATTTTCTAGCTTACGCCTTATATACAGTTTCACCAACAATCGCATCACTGGCGTTAGAGGTTTCATCATTTCCGTAACGATTTTCGACGCTTTACATTCCACGCGGTGAAGCATCCAGTCAGATCTCTGTAAACATTCTCACAAGAGTTGCAACTTATCAAAAAAAAAAAAAAATCAAAGTAACAATATAAACCCCATAATTCCATCATGTAAGTTGAAAAGTGAAATAGCCCTACATTTATTCAATATTTACAGGAAACTCCATGTTTTTTTTACCTGGCATTCTGTGCTACAATACCAAACAGCACGGCAAGCAGAGCATGCCTTGATGTTGCTCGATGAAAAGCACCACTCGCACTTGGATCCAGGCGATTCTTCATCTTTTATTGGAACTGCAACATATGGACTCTGACTTATAATCACTTCCCCTACAGCATAAAATACAACCACAATCTTGCATTTATACATATATTAAAAAAAAAAGGTCAAAAAAAAAAAAAAAAAAGGTACCGCGGAAATTTAAGCACCTGGGGAAAAAGCACGGGTGGTGAAAAGGCAGCGACCTTTTCCTGGAAGCGTCGAAACTCTTATACCTTGATCTTTCAGTGCCTTGTGTAATTCCTCCATTAAAGCGGAGCTCGAACGCACTGTTATGCTGCTGTATAGTGTGTGTAGTGTGTTTGTTGCAGAAGGGTGATATTAGAAGAAGACTCTAGACAGACCTTTTAGTTCACCCTTTTTCTTATTTTTTTTAATTTTTTAATTATCTTTTTTTTTTATGATAAATAAATAGACTTTTCAGTTCTTTATAATTCATAAATGCCTTCACAATAGTTAAACGCATACACACGCGCGCGCGCGCCAATCAGTTGAAATCTAAGGTTCTACTGACTAAATAGTAAGGGCTAATAATATGTCTGATTGGTAAGATTCATATTTTTTCAAACCCGCTACTAAATTTAAATTTAAAGTCCGCTATTAAATGTTATTATTTCATTAAATTAGTAGCACCCCTACCCCTGAGATTAATTTAATAAGGGATAACTAAAAAGGAAAAATACAATTTTATCCTCAAAATTATATTTTATTATTGTAAACTAAGTGGTTTTATAGACAATTCATATGTAATAACTAATTTTAACAAATTTAATAGAAAATCTAATATAAGAAACTGAACATGCTACTAACTATATAATTAATTAATAAGTAGAAAATTAATCCAATCTCATGTAATCTAATCAAATCCAATATATGTAGCCGAACGAGCCATAAATACATAAGAATAAACTAAAATATCTCAATTAAAAATAGAATTATACACTAAATATTTTCAAAGAATCGTTGATTTATATTATTGAGAATAGATGCGATTTAATTATGCTAAAAGGAACCATAAATAAATTGAATATCATAAATTTTACTTTTTTCTTTTTTATTTTGGATAATTGAACGTAATATGAGTTATATCACATAATTTCTAACTTGGGCTTAGACTAACAAAGCTGGTATTGGGCCATAAACCGTATTTTTTAGATAAGGCCCATAATTTATTTTTGTATTAAAACAAAAAACAATTTAACTTTTTTCACAAACCTTTTAAACACTCTATTTGCTGGTAAGCTCCATACATTGTCGATATAGTGCAATTTTCTACATGTATGATCACACAATAAACATTCCGTCGAAATTCAAAACGATCGAACGCCATTGGTCGAAACGGTTTACGGGCAAAGGCCCCCTATATTACAAATCCACAATGTAGCAATATTTAGAGAAAATCTTCAAAAGGCTACACACACACACATATATATATATATATATATATATATATATATATATATATATATATATATATATATATATGTAGCACCGTGCTTTTAAGATTTAATCTTCATCCGCCCGAGCGAAGCCATTGTACGAGCTTCATCCAACTTGGTCTTAAGCTCCATAGTGAACGGTGTTTTTGTTCCATGAGTGATTCGGAATATGTTGTAAGCTTTCGTCAATGACTCAACTGTCGCTTTCTTCTCTCCCATCAACCTATAAAATTAAATAATTTCAACTTTGCTATATATAGTTTCCATTTCCAACATTAATGAAACTTAAATAAATGACTTGAAAATTAAAAAAATATATAATTATTATCTCTAGGAAGTTTTCGGGTTTTGCTCAATTCTTACATTTCAATTTGCCCACACAAGTAATAATGCAGTCCAAGCAAAGGATGCAATTTCGGATAGACTCCTGTGTAGAAGCAGTGTAAATAATGTAAAAGCAGAGAAGAATCTAGAAGTTTCACTGCATGAGGTCTATGAATACATACTCTCGTAAATTTGAATTACTGATATGCAGTACGAATGTGCTCCTTTGAAATCCATCAGCTCCATTGATATCTAAAGGTTCCGTCAGTAAGGTTTGGGTAAACAAAGGAATCGAACATTCCATTTGCGAATAAATGATTTGTTTTAAATACGAGTTAATTATATATATATATATATATATATATATATATATATATATATATATATATATATATATATATATATATATATATATATATATATATATATATATATATATATATAGTGGAATGAAAAATATATCACAAAGGTAAAACTTAACTCACTACATGCATACCTTTAGAAGTGTCTCTCTCGTTCGCATAATACTGATCGAAAATGGATGGTATAGCTTTAGTTGAAGTTTCTCAATCCTCTTATAAGCCACACTTGCCTCACTTTTACCTGATTTTTTTTGAAGGATTTTCCATAAACAATGTATTTTTACTAAAATAGGCATAATTATCGATTACCGTGAATATAATGGATCTATTCATATCAAGAAAAGGATACGACCAGAGGAAAGTGAGACGGAAGCTTTGTCTGAAATACAGTTCAGTTCATTAGTGATGGAACTTAGTTCCTTGATGTTTAGAACAAGCCCACACTTCTGGCATACGAACCCTTTGTTATCTGATATTAAATAAGAGATAAAAGAGTGAAATGACTTGAAAGACTTAATTAAAAGAGCAAACATTTCTAAAATTCAATTAATGTAGGTTTACCAGAGCCACAAAGCAGAAATCCATCACAATAGCTGTCCTTGCACCTATAACCTTCTAGAATCGCAGTTTCTCGAATATCATCAGGTTGTCCCTAAGACAAGAAAAATAGCCTAATTCAGAAAACCAGAAATCGAGGGTCCAATCCAAAAATGTAAGGGAAAAAAAAGAAGGTAAAATATCAAGAAGTACCAATTTTATGCAGCGAGGACAAGAACAAGTGAAGAAATACTTCTCTTTAAGAGCCTTTTGCCGAGTTACAGTGCTTCCCGCAGTATCTATATAACTCGTCAAAACCTTCGGAAATAAACGAGACTAACGTGTTAGAATTCAATTTAGAATAAAAAAAAAGATAAAGAAAAATCTACATGATATTAAAAAGAGTTACCTCAGTATCTTTTGGCATATGCTCCATAGCTCGTATCACAGCCAATCTTCCCTCAAATAATAGAACAGAATTGGGTACACAGCTAAATCGCCAAAATACTAGTTAGAACCAGTAATAAAATGTGGTGAGAGAAATGACAGGGTGATAACAAATATTATAAACCGTACCTGTGATTAGTGAGAGAAATGACGGGGTAAAGTCCAGTTCCAATTACCAGTAGTTGACTGTTGATAATAGTATGTGAATTGCAGGATAGCTGCATATTTATAAATAACGTCAATACATACTTAACTCGAATAGTAGATTGGAAGTTTATCTCTTAATAGAAAGGAATCGATCCCACAATAAAAGGAAACTAAAATTATGCGCAAATTGTGAATGAAAGAAGTAATACCTTGGAGAAGTTTTCTGCAATATCTTTGATATTGATCTCAGAAGCAGGCCATTGAAGTATAGCATTGACAAGTGCAGCCATTTGGGTATAATTTACCAATTGTTTCTGGTCTACATCAGACATATCTATTTAAATTTGTTAAGAATAGAAATATGTTCGATTATATAGCTGAGAGCATAAAGTATATGGTGCTTAGTAAATTAGGATACGAGAACCCAAGGCCTCCACGAGCTTGCTATTATCTGTAGCAGTAGCCGGAAAGTTCTAGAAGCAATAAGAACACCGTCGTAGTTAGGTTAAACTCGAAACATAACAATAATCAGGAAATCTAATGCTAGCAAATTGCAATCCGATGATGAAACAACAATCGTGAGCTGCTATTCAAGCTTCTCCAAGAATCCAATTATCCCCTAATTTATCAATTCTCTCTAGTAAATAAAGTAGCGTATAATTTCAGTTCATATTAGTGGTTGACACATCGGTTTGGAACACACATGCAGAAAGCATATCTATGCCATGTAACAAAGATAGATAATCGAAGACATCGTGTAAGATAACATACTAGATACAGTTTCCACATTTAATTTCGTTATTTTTTTCCACGAGCAATACTATTATCTACATTTATGACTGATCTAAAATTTCGGTACAACAATGTAACATTGTCATTTCATTAAAATCGGAATCTAGAAAGCATCAAATCACCTTCTCTTTTTCTAGCTTAAGCCTTGTATGGAGCTTCACCATCAAACGTATCATCGGCGTTAGATATTTCAGCCTTTCCTTCTCGACTTTCGACAGTGATTTACACTCCGCGCGGTGAAGCTTCCAATCTGATTTCTGAAACACATCACAAGAAAATTTGCAACTCAGCAAAACACACAAAGGATAAATTCAAGTACCTATTAGAAAAACCATAATTCTATTTTATTTTTATTTTATTTTATTTTATTTTACAGTTGTGAGCGATTTAGTTGATTTTACCTGACAAGTGGTGCTACAATACCAAACAGCATGGCAAGCAGAGCATGCCTTGATGTTGCTCGATGAAAAGCACCACTCGCACTTTGATTCAGGCGATTCTTCGTACACATTCGGAACAGCAACAAATGGACTCTGACTTATAATCACTTCCCCTACAGTATAATAACCACGATCTCGCATTTAAATTTAAAAAAAAAAAAAAAAAAAAAAAAAAAAAAAAAAAAAAAAAGTTGATCGAAATTTATGAAATTATTGAAAAAGGAGGGCGGAAGTTTCTTCAGAAAGACCTGGGGAGAAATCGCGGGTGGTGAAAATGCAGCGACCTTTTTCAGGAAGCGTCGTAATTGTTAAACCTTGATCGTTCAATGCCTTGTGTAATTCCTCCATTAAAGCAGAACTCGAATGCACTGTTATGCTGTATAGTAGTCGCAGGACGGTAGTGGAAGACGAAGACGATAAAAGACCTTTCGCTTTCGAATAAAAAATAAAAGACCTTTCATTTCTTTTTTCTTTTATATATATTTATATTTATATATTTTAGCACAAATTAGAGCCACCCCTGAGTTATGGTCAAATTACGAAAACCCTCAATTTTTGAGTAATTACAGCCATCTACCTCAACAATTTATTATTTTACGAAAATACCCATCCAAAGGTAAAGTTAGGGATATTAAATTGGTAAAACAAACCGAAATTTTGGTACGATAACATTTCATACCGTTTAACTGAATATACGATTTGGTTCGATAAATAACCAAATTACATAAATTTTATGTAAAAATATTTAGAAGGAGGGGTGGCTGTAATTACTCAAACAAGAAGGGACCATACCTCATGGATGACCGTAATTTTTCTTATATATATTTATATATTTTAGGGCATATTACAGTCACCTGAGTTATGGTCAAATTACAAAAAGCCCCCTCCTGTTTGGGTAATTAGAGCCAACCTTCTCAACTATGTATTATCTAACGTAAAGACCCCTCTAGAGGCACATTTAAGGATATTAATTCGATAAAAGCGAACCGAGATTTTAGTACGCCAACATTTCATTTACCGAACTAAATATACGATTTGGTTCTGTAAATAATTGAATTACAAAAATTTTATGTAAAACTATTTGAAAGGAGGGAGTGACTGTAATGACCCAAACAATAGGGTTTTTTCGTAATTTGAACATACTTCATGGGTGGCCATATTTGGCCTATATTTTAATATTAATAATAGACGGTAAAATACATTTCAGTTCTTCACAATTCATAATGGCATTTACAACGGTAAAATATCTATTACCAAATACCAATGACTGAATTCGTTAATTTATATTTTGGTCCCCATACTTTTTCTTGAAAGAAATTTTGGTCCTTAACAATTCACAAATTTAGTTTCTCAACGGTAATAATACTTATAGGTCAATTTGAATATTTACAATTGTCTACTTATTTGAAAATTTTAATTGTGTTTTAATGAAAACTGTTTATTAAATTGATTTAAATAAAACCACATTGTTAGTTAATTAATTAAGCAATTTATTATTTTTGTGGTATATGAGAAATTTGAATCCTCTCATTTCTTTGTTTTTTTATTACAACAATTTGAAGTTTTCAACATTAAAATTTTACTTTCTTTTAAATAAATACCTTCTGAAAATTTCAACATTAATTTGAAAATAAATAATGTATAAAACTTAATTACGATTAATTTAAAAAAAAAAATCCCTCTAAAGATAAAATTAAATAAAAACAAACTTAATTGACGAATGAATATCTATTGTAGTTTGTAAACATGTTTGAGAATTATTAGTGTAAATTCCACTTTACTCTATTGTACTTTAGCTCGGTATCTTTTTACCTCCTCCTACTTTCGATTGCAGCATTGACCATGCACTTGAAAAAATGTCTCAACGTGGCCTTTGAAGTTAGTTGTTAGAAATTTGATCTTATCATCGTTTGATCTAAGCTCGTAAATTACCAAAACGCCATCTCTCACAGTTTAAATAATAATTAAAAATATAAAAAACATAAAAAAATCAAGACAACGAGATCACAAATCCACGACGCCATCCATAATTTATTTTTTATTTTTTTAATAATTATTTAAACTGGGATGGATGAACTTTTTTTAATTTTCAGACTTAGATCAGATGGTGTTAATGTCAAAAGTCTAAAACTAAGGACGAGGGTTACATTGAGAGAATTTTTCAAGTACAATGGAGTAAATCGATACAATCGAAAGTATAAGGGGAAAAGTGATATCGAGCCAAAGTATAGGGAGAAAAATGGAATTTACCCGAACTATTATTTACAAAAAATAATGGAGTGAGATGGGTCAAAAAAAGTCAAATAAAAGTCAAAGCGACTACGTTATATAGCAGTGCCAATTACCAAAAACTCCCTGAAATTGTTTTCTCCGCTTCTTCATGCCCATGCCGTGTCTAACCAAAACCCCTGGCTTTCTCTCTCTAAAATGTCCCCCCTCCAACTTCTCTCTCTTCAAAAAACTGAACCTCATTCCTAACTATCGCCGTCTATCAGCAAGTAAACTCCATAAATTGTTCGTTCTGATTCAAATTTTCTGCATACATGATATGAATTAGACTGAATTCCTCTTTTTTTTTTTTTTTTTTTTTTTTTTTTTTTTGGTGTTGCAGAAATGGAGCCACAATCATCTACAACCCTTGTTCTATGCGGCAAGTCGAGTGAAGAAAATGAAGCAGCGCGGTTATTGAAGATTAACAACGTGTTGAAACTCCCAGGCGGTTCTCCAGTAACTGCTGTTCTGCATTCGGAGGCTGAAAATCGAGAGAAAATTGATGGCGGCGATTCGTTTCGAATAAATTCGTACATGAATTTTCTGTCTACTTCTCGCTTTGGGAAGCTGCTCGTTTACTCTCCCAAATTAGCTTCCACGCATGATGTTGTTTCTACGTAAGCCTTATGATTATTTGTTTTTCGTTGTATGATTGTCAATTGCTTGATTCGTTGTTTGCGTGAATTGTATTGCACAAGTTTGATTTATGCATGTTTGAGTTATATCCCAGTTTGTGATGGTTTCTCTTAACATTTTTTCTGGCAGTAATTTTTTGGATTTACCTATCGGTGCTGTATGTGTTGCTGACGTGCAGTTCAAAGGCAGAGGTATCGATAGTATTCACAATGCATATTGGGATTTCAAATTGTCTTTTCGTTATGTTATTTGATCTTTATTTGGGGTGACTGTTCAAGGTCGGTCGAAGAATGTGTGGGAATCGCCAAAGGGATGCCTTTTGTTCTCATTCACTCTACAGATGGAGGATGGGCGAATTGTGCCGCTTGTGCAGTATGTTGTTTGTCTGGCTATGACAGAGGCGATTAATGATGTTTGTCGAAGAAATGTAAGTGTGTCTACTGAGTGTTGTTTCATTTAGTTCATTCGAATTATCATGTTTGAGTTATTTTCGTGATAAATATAATTAGTACTCAGTATGCAGATAGCTATTTAGTATTTAGGGAAAAAACCTCGGCACTCGTGCTTCACTTATTGAAAGGGATAGGAAAATCAAAGAGAGGGGCAGACTTGAGTGGATGTAAAGGATATTATTTATATATATGAATCTTGGTAAGGGTTAGTTGATTGGTATTTATGAAGAAGAAGGTTCAGATTAGCTGTAGGTAGACTTATCATTTCTGTTTATCAAGGTTGGTAGAAGAAGTTACATCATTAGCTACAATTGCACTTGGATTTAGAGTTTGAGTGAAGGTCTGGAGTTTTGGCAGTGTTTGTTCCAGCTGATTGTCAATATCATTCATAATTTGAGTACTTTACGTGTGAACGAAAGTAATATGAAAAGGTTCTAGACTTTTTAGGTACCCTTTATTCTTAAATGGAGAAATTTCCTTCAAGATTATAATTAAATGGCCTTCTCTTCACTAAAGAAAAAGGAAGCACATGCCTCTACGTCAAGTGTTTTCAAAGGATTATAGTTGCAACTCTTCGCCTTTTTGGCAAGTTTCTTTAGAATGTTACACCTAAAAGTCTTTGGAAATACTTGGCACGGAATCACATCTTTCCCCTTTCTTCTCACTGTTTCAGAATTCCCCAAACGTTTCCTTTCATTACATTTTCAGTAACCTATATTACTTTGTCAGAAGGTGCTATGTGCACATTATACTTTAGGACACTATAGGCGACAGTAAGATCAGAGTGCATGAATATCAATCTTTTTGTTGGGTTGCTTGTGAGTTGTTCTTTGACTTCTCAAGAGAAGAAGCAAAAATAGGTTGTTAAGAGTGTTTGATCGCTTTGGATTGTGCAATAATGATTTATCTGTTAACTAACGTTGATTTTCAAACTTTCAGATTAAAACGATATTCTAATATTTCAGGGTATGCCTTGTCTTGATGTTAGAATAAAGTGGCCAAATGATCTATATTTAGATGGTCTCAAAGTTGGAGGCATTTTGTGCACATCAACATATAAAGATAAGAAGTTCAATGTCAGTGCTGGTAAGTACTCTTTTTCTATTGATAATACTAAAATGTAAATAAACAAGTTCCTCCACGTATTCCAAATTCAGTGATACCATTTTCTCACTGTAGAGACTGAGTTATGTCTGGTTATATCACATTGATGCGTTGATTATGATGCATGGAAAATACTATAGTAATAGTCGAGATTTTCTTGTTATTATTTTACAGGAATTGGCTTGAATGTCAATAATGAGAAACCAACAACATGCTTGAATGCCATTCTGCAAAGGTTGGGTTATGTTTCTCACCAATTACAGCGTGAAGATATCGTAGCAGTTTTCTTCAGTAAATTTGAGAGCTTTTATGATATTTTTATTAGTGAAGGTGATCATTTTCCCCTTTTGTCACTTAACTTCTCTAGTTTGTTACTTCTAAATTTTCCTTAAGGTGTTTTTTCCTTAAGGGAGCTAGTAATGTATCCTGCCTCGTTCAACAATTGAATCTTGTAGTTGACGTCGACTTTATTAGATACTTTCAGAGTGTAGGTTGAAGCTAAAAATCACTCGTTATATCACAAGAAAAAAAGGAGAGAGAGAGAGAGTGGATATTGGTGTCAAATTCTGTATACATATTATACTTCTCTGAAGGGCTTTCAGTTAGATTTTTTGAAAAAAAATAAGTATCTCTGAAGAGGATATTAGTGTCAAACTTCTACCGGTCATAGCTTACTCAAACTATAACTATCTATGCCCTTCATGCAGGCTTTCAAGCACTTGAAGAGCTGTACTACAAGACATGGCTGCACAGGTGAGAATATTAAGTGGTAGACTAGTAGTTCCTGCCCCAGTTTATGATTGATGATGGGTGTACATGAAGCATATATTTATTCTTGAAAAGAAATGTGAAAATGCATTTTCTTATGTCTTGCAATAGAGTTATACGTAAAGTTGCCAAGTGCAGTAAGATCAAGCAACAAAATTATAATCTTACATGAATATGAGAGAACTATTTAAGGACGAGTACACTTGAAAGAACAAATGGAACTATTTGCCATACTGCGACTTCTCATATTGTTTCTTATTTTCAACCTCCATACAGCGGGCAACGAGTTATCATACAGGAAAAGAGTGATAATCAGGATCAAGTTTCAGAAAATGTGGTCACAATCCAGGTGAGTTTATGGATAACATGGCATTGAGATTATCTTTCTACATCTCTTTGAAAAATATCTTTCATTCTCTACAGAATCCTTATCTCATTCTCTCATACAATTTTATCAGATGCAATATTTCCAACCTCACTTCCAAAAGTTTGATTAAGTGTCTATATCTCTTCATGGAATAAAATAAGATAATATTTGTCCAAGATTCAGTAGAGTGCAATATGAGGAATTTTGTGGAGATTTTGAATACCTTCCATAATTTGTTACTCCATGCTAACTGCCTTTGATTTAATAATAGTTGGTAAATCCTGTTTTTTATTTTACATATTTTTATTCGTTTTATGAGCAAGACGTGGAGTTTAAATTGCATAATGCTATTCAACTATGCACAGCTGTTTTGGATCAATTTAACACTTCAACAACATTAATATGACATATTTATATACGAACTTATGTGCAAAACGTGAGTGGAACTTCTTATGTACCATCCATCTAACTGACTACTTTTGTGAAGGAAGATCATGCACTTTAAATATAAAGGAGTTTTGTGCTCGCACTCATTAACTCTTCAAAGTTCCTAATGCCAAGTTGTTTATTCTTTTCAAATAAAGAAGAATTCGACAATTGAAACCTATTCTTCGGCACTAACAGAAATATCATAGACATTGGATAACTAACCAATTTGGTATTTTTATTTTCTGGTAATGTCACGTATGGGTCTAAGTTCATTGTTCAAAATCAAGGGTAATTCTTTGGTTTAGCAGTTCAATACCACTCTATCCTTGTACACAGCCTTAAATTAGTCATCAAATGAAAAAATTGTGAACCAAGCCATCAATAGTTCATTAACCAGTCAAGATACAGATACTGAGCTTTGGTTTGTGGTTACTGGCCAACTGTACTTCTTTATGGTTCTACAGTCGTTGTTAGATCTTTGAAGTATTTATGAAGCAAACCACTAATGAGAAATCAGTTCTTGTTTTTCCATATGTTTGCGTTCACCAACATATTTTATGATTTCTGTACTCAGGGTTTAACATCCTCCGGATATTTATTAGCTGCCACTGAAGATGGTGAGACATGCGAGCTTCATCCTGATGGAAACAGGTGCTCTTTTTTTTTTTTCTTAACCAAGACTAGATCTTATGTTATTGGAGTCTTCGACCCACTTAAGCAATTGAGAACTAATAGCGGTGCACGGATCAATAGGACTCTGTTTTACACTGATAGGAATTAAATATTGTAGAACAGGCAAATGAATTCTGGTGTGTTTTGATGAAATAACATTTGGTTCTTGATGTGGCAACTGGCAACTATTGGTGAAATTGTACTTCTTCAATTAAGTTTTGAGCATTTCATCGATCCAACTTCAAAATATAACTGAAAATCGTGAAAATGCTTATATTGGTTCAGAACTCTGATGTAAGAATTGATTTTTTTACTACATACTCAACGAGGTTTCCAGTTTTAATTTAGCAAGGAATGCAGTTAATTTCTGCAATGGGAATAGGACGTATAGAAGTGTCAGGCCCGTGATTTTCCTTTATGATATTCTATCTTATTTCGTTTATCCTGATGTGCTCTTTCTTTGTCAGTGCGCATGTAAATTTTGTAGAGGTACATTAACTGATTTGATCTTTCCTGCTTGTCCCTTTTCCTCATTTAAGCTATCAACTGCCTGCCTGCCAGCCTTTGTAAATTTTGTACCCGTGCATGGATCTTTTTCAAAATTCGTAACCTGAAACCTGAAAACACTATGAATGCTAGTGTCGATTAATTGAATTCAGAAGTTTTGACAGATTACTGGACGGTCCACGATTTTCTACGTTTATTTCCATCCAATGGCATTTTAACTCCTGTATGTATTTTTATTCGTTGTTTGCGTGCATGTCCCATGTGTTTTGTTTTTCCCATTCATTGGTGTACTCACCCGAAAGTATTCCACTTCATCGATCTGACTTCTGCTCCATGTGGTTACAGTTTCGATTTCTTTAAAGGGCTCGTCAGAAGAAAAGTGGCCTAAAGAAGCTTCGCTAATCAGCCTCACCATGTGAATTTGTGAGAAACGTCTCTTTTTTCTTCCTTGCTTTATATTACTTTTCCCCTTTGTCACATTATCACTTAATTTGGTCAAACTTAATCAAATTAGTCGTGTCTAATATTATTAAGTTCGGTTGGTTGGTTCAATTTTTTCGAATATAAGGACAAATTGTAAAATTAGTTTAAGGAAGAAGTTAGTCTACACATGTTAGCTGGTCCACCAAACTCCTGTTGACCGACCTGACACCCTCTTGTTGTTAGCTTAATTATAAATTAATAGTTGTCATTAGGAGTAGAATAAGGATAGTTTGCCCTCTTGTTAGATTGGTTAACACCAAAAACTCTTCAATAATAATTGATATAGAAAAATTCACATGTGGGTATCATTCCGATTCTTTCTCAGTTCAAAGTCGGTCGGAACATTGTATTATTTGTACTTCCCTTCATATTTTATTTTGGATATTTTGACCAACTATAATTTATTTCAAACCTGCTTGTTTAGTGGGGTAGCAATTGCAACACTAGCCTCGATACACCTTAGTACAGATAGACATTCTAGGTTTGCAGATTTTTGTTAATTAAATAGGAGAAGTTTTTCGTTACTTGCTCAAATATTCATCTGGAAAGATTCCTGGTAAATTATACCCGTGTGCGCGCGTGCGCCCAAGGTTAGGTAAAATTACGTCTAGGGCTGTTTGAAAAAATTACTCAAACATGGTGAATGTAAATTTGCACCACCACAAAGTTTATGTCTAAAAGGGTTAATTGGCAAAATATGTGGTGACATGATATAAGTACTGATGTAACAATTGGTACATTTAGGAATTTGGTATGGGGCATAACACGCAGTACTTGGGGTTGTGTGTCGGCTGTAATATTGGGAAAGAGAAAAATGTTTGCTGGACTTGTCTCCACCATTCACATGATTTTCCTAGGCAATACACTTTTTTTTTGTCCTTTCACCTGTAAAACTGTAAAAAAACATACAGAATCATAAGATAGTTGTGTGTGGTTTCTCGTGCAGCTATCGATAAAATCCACGTCATCGTAAGCACGTAAAATTATATTTATTTATATATTCTTGATATTTATTACGGCGACCCCCCTCAGGTAAGATCAAATTACGAAAGCCCCCTCATAAAACCCCCTCATGTTGAGGTAATTACAACTGGGCCTCTCAACTATGAATATTTTTACACGTCCACTATTATGGTGTCAGATTTGATAGAATCCTCTAGGTTTTGCAGAATGTTCTCTAGTTTATACCCATTTTGTGCAAAAATGCAGATTCTGATGCACCACAATTCGATATTTAGAAGTAATCATTTTATGATCATTTTGTTTCAAAATGTGAAGCTCTAATGGGGTAAAACGAGTACAAACTGGGGGAATTTTCAATATAATTTAGAAGATTCAATTAAATTTGACACCATAAGGGTGGATATGTAAAAAGATTCATAGTTGAGGGGTGCTTGTAATTATTCAAATGTGAGGGGGTTTTTCGTAATTTGATCTTACCTCAGGGGTGGCCATAATTTACCCTTATTAGTATTATAGGCAAATTACGGCCACTGGCCACCCCTGAGTTATGGTCAAATTATGAAATCCACCTCATGTTTGGATAATTACAACCACCCCTCATCTATGTATTATCTTACGAAAAAATCCCTCTAAAGGTAAATTTAGGGATGTTAATTTGGTAAAATCGAACAGAAATTTCGGTACGTCAACATTTCATATCGTTTACCAAACTAAATATATGATTTGGTTCGATAAATAATCGAATTATATAAATTTTATGTAAAAATATTTAAAAGGAGGGGGTAACTATAATTACCGAAACAAGATGTGTCTTTTTGTAATTTGACCATAACTCAAGGGAATGACATAATTTGCGCTATTATTATTGGTGGATTAGATGGATGAGCCTTCTTCGTATGGTCAAAGATCCGATTTGTGCTTTGTAGATTAAAGTGTGTGAACAATTAATTAGATTGGATCTTGATTAGACTCGTAATCGTGTTTATTGGTTCCAACGTATACATACATACAGTAGTCGTTGTTTGCATGTTCTGAAGATGATTGCGTTTTTAGTCAATCTTCCTCTTCAACAATCACATGGCTTCCACGTTTTGGTGGACCAATTTTTAGAAAATATTTGTTTCTTGCTAACAATTATTAGTACAATACCATCATAATTCTTACCACCCAAAACATAAGTACTATCGTGAAATTTGATGAGTGGAAATTGTTTTGTTTTCATAAAATAATAATTATAATATTGTAGACGTGCGCAACATGTGGGAGCTTTTTTCATGAAAAAAGAACAACATTGTACAAGAAAAGTAACATCAGGTAAAAGCTGTGGCGGAGCTAGCATACTGCGGGGCCATGGCCCCCAACATTTTTCAAATCTTTATTATTTTATATAAATATAAAAAAAAAATTATGCATAAAAACATTAAAGCCCCCTAACTTTTTTAATGCATTTGGTCACTAGGATTTAAAATTCTGGTTTCACTAGTGGGTCGCAATCGTAGACTAGTAAACTAGCACTAGTTGCCTCGTACTGAAAACAACGTGATATCCATCTAGCCAATCGGTACAATTATTATTATTTTTAAGCAAGCACACACTCATATTGGTGCGCAGATAAATAATAAAAAATCTACGTGGTATATGCTTCACCGAGTTTAGCATAAACCATATCGTAATGTAGTAGCCAATGCAGTTAGATGAGAGATTAGCTATTTCTATTCAATTACTTTAATAAAAAAGATTAGGATATGAATTAAGTATGAGACTATCCTATATTCCTAACCTATAGATGGTTCATGTAATTATTCCACACGGCATTACTAATTTAATATTAATATTTTTTTGTTTGATAAATAACTAATATAATATTAATAGTTAGTACTTTGTAGAACCATAGACTGCAATTATTCTTGTCTCTTTACAGCTTTGTCTAAATTTCATATTCCCACCAAACAATTCCATCTTTTAACTTCTTTTTAACACTATTATTTATTTAATCGGGAAAAAAAAAATTAAATATGAATTTGTTAAAATTTAATTATACTACCAAATATTGAGATTTTTAAAGAACTTAATAATTAAAGATGGAAAATGAGGTTGGCTTTTTCACAACTATAAAAGACAGAGATAAATGACACTCTGGAAATGATATTTCCTTAAATGAAACGTGACAACAATATTTCTAATTTTTATATTATTATTTATTTGTAATTAAATAAATAAATGGGTTGGTTACGTATGAGGAATATCAATCATAAAAACTGTTATGAACCAATAACTACACACTTAACAACTCCCAATAATTTTCTAATAATTAATAATAAATTTCCTAAAAATACACCAATAAATAAATAAATAAATCCTCAAAACTTTCTGCACCCAAAAAATTTCACCGGAAAACTCTCCTTTCACCCATTTTTTGCCGTGTCGCCGCTAACTTCTCTCCCCTCAAATCAACTTCTCTCTCTCCAGTCAAATGTATACACACCGAATTCATATATATATCTATATATCTATATCTATATCGGCACTCCCAATTTTTAGTTAACTATCTCTTAGAAGTTACAATTTTTTTTTTTTTTTCAAAAATCAATTTGAAGGTTTTCTCAAACGAATCACGGGGAAGCGGATTCAGAATCGGCGTTCGAAAAGTGATGCTAATCACGCAATGCATTCATTCTGCTGCGGCTCGTCGGTGACGATCAACAGTTCCGACATGCCGCCGGCTCCACCGCCACCTTCCTGCAATCCGCCCGCCAAAATTCACAATTCCGCCGCGGTCTCCGGAGCTTCGTCGGCGCGTGAAAATGGGCAGGATCAATGTTCGGGCGGTTCTCAGAATAACGTTAGCACCGATCGCAATCAGAATCACCACCACAGCCGCGAATTGAAGATTAACGATATTGTTGGGGATGGGATTTCTGGGATTTTGCACAAGTGGGTGAATTATGGGAGAGGATGGAGACCTAGGTGGTTTCTGTTACAGGACGGAGTTTTGAGCTACTATAAGATCCACGGCCCGGATAGGATTGTTGTTGATCAGGAAACGGAGAAAAGGTCTAGAGTGATTGGGGAAGATTCTATGAGACGGATTTCTCGGCAGAATAGCAATCATCATAGCATTCACCGTAGGAATGGGAGCACCAGTTCTTCTCCCAAAAGCCGAAAGCCCGTCGGTGAAGTCCATTTGAAGGTTCTGCACTTACTTCCATTTGTGTTTGGTTCAGTGGATTAATTTGATTTTTCTTAGATTTTATGTAAATGAACCAAATGGCTTGATTAGTTTGTTATCCTGTGCTCTTGGAATGAGATGGTTGACTTTTTTGTGCCTGTGAAAAATGTTGCTCGTAGCGTTCTTGATTGTCGGGGGTTTGCTTATTTTTTTTTGCTTCACTTTGCATGATTTATACGTCTAGGTGTGTGTGTTTGTAATGAAATGGAAATATGCATCTGTTTGGCCTTTTACAGTCGACTAATTCTCTGCAGGTTTCATCTATTCGAGAGAGTGGATCAGATGATAGGAGATTCTGCATTTTTACGGGGACAAAGAAGCTCCATCTAAGGGCTGAGAGTAGAGAGGACAGAGTGACATGGCTCGAAGCATTGAAAACTGTGAAGGACATGTTCCCGAGAATGTCCAACAGTGAGTTAATGGCGCCCGTGGATAACCTATCTGTGTCAACAGAAAAGCTGAGGCAGAGGTTATCGGAAGAAGGTCTCAACGAGGCTGCCATTCTGGAGAGTGAGCAGATCATGAAGAATGAATTTGCTTCGCTGCAGAATCAGTTGACCGTCTTGAAGCAGAAGCATTGGGTTCTCATGGATACACTGCGAAATTTAGAGGTACAAGTTAAGATTTGTAGACAATCTCTTATCAGTTCATTTCGAAGTTCTTTGTCATTTTTTTCAAAGAATTCTGCACGTTAAAGTGCTCTTTCGATTTTCTTAGGATTTTTGTCGCTGTGTAGCTTGGTCTAGAGAGCTATTTGTTATCTTTCTTGTGCTCTGTAGACTGGCTGTAAAAACAGTTGTGTTTTTCTTTTCATATTATTTGTATATATCACTTGAACTGAAATTAGTTCTTGAATATTAGTGTACTTATCAGTACTATCCTATTTAAATACTTCAATGAATACATGAATTTCTTTTTTATTACTTTGGTTATAAATTTGCATCATTGAAATTTTAATCTTATAATTTGATCACACATTATGCTTAGTCTTTTCCATTTACAAATTGGTTGGAGTGTGTGTGTGTGTGTGGGGAGCGGGGGGAGGGTAAGTTAAGAAACTGTTTTGTGGTGTAAACTGCCAATGCCACCACGGACAAGGTCTATGCACCCGAAAAGATTTTCTAGGTTCATCTTTCTGCCTAACCATTTATCCTGATATAATATAGGTGTACAAATTTGATAACAAGTCGATTTTATTGTTACCTCTCAATGATTTTAGACTGCACTATCATGCCTGCTAACTGTTGAACCCCAAATGATTGTTTTGTTATGGGAGCTTGTATTTGTTCTTTTGCCTTCCAATGGAAGTGAAAAATTGATACGGAGCCCATGCTGATAAATACAAGGGGTGCTCTTAGCTCTTTTTCTTATACTACTCTTGGTTCCCTTTATTTGTTTGGCTAAAACTGGTTTGTGTAGACAGAAAAGGTGGATTTGGAGAATACGGTTGTAGATGAAAGCCAGAGACAGTTCAAAGAAGTTGGAGCATCCTCTAGATCAAGACAAGATAAGTATAGTGGTATGCTTCTCAGCATTTCTACTTATTTTTAGCTTATATAATTGCATTAAAACGTCATCATGATTTTTCTCATGTCTAAGCTGCACAATTTGGACTAAGTCGATAATTTAGACCCCACTCTCTCTGAAGATCAAGATTATACTGTTTACAATTTTTGGGTTCTTTTACCTGTGTATTAATGGTTTGAATATTCAGCTACAGCTAATTACCCTTCTTTATACTTGTACCAGAAAGCGCCAGTGGGTCTGAAGATGAAAGGGTAGATGCAGCTGAGGAAGATACAGATGAAGAAGACAACAGTTTCTTTGACACCAGAGATTTTCTTTCTTCTAGCTCTTTTAAAAGTAATGGTTCTGATTTTAGGACTTCATCTTTTTCATCTGACGACGATGGACTTCATGCTTCTGAAACTGAGGATGGTATTGACCCCGCCACTAAATCTGCTGGAACAAACTTTCCTTATGTTAAGCGTCGGAAAAAATTGCCAGACCCTATTGAAAAAGAGAAAGGAGTGAGTTTATGGTCAATGATCAAAGACAACATTGGGAAGGATCTTACAAAAATATGCCTACCGGTCTACTTCAACGAGCCTATCTCTTCTCTGCAGAAATGTTTTGAAGATGTTGAATATTCGTATCTTATTGACCGGGCTTATGAATGGGGAAAGAAGGTAGTTTTATCTTTTATGTTAACTATTTAGTTCAAATTGTTTTGGTAACTGCACCGGCGGCATAATTATTTGAAGCTGTTCTTTGTTCATTTGCTTTTTAATTTTTTATATCTTTAGTAAAATTTGTTTCACCTACATGTCAGCAAAATTAAGTGTGTATTTACATTCTCAGAATGTGCACTATTAATTAACAGGGAAAATGAGAAATAAACAATTGGACTTTGTTGGTTACTCGGGCCAAACAATTATGAGTTAGAAAACTAAAGCAGAATACAGATAGTAGTTCATATTGTTTACTGTTTCTCATAATCGATTGCTTTCAGGATTTGTATAATTTCTTTCTAGTCTCATGATTCTCATATCTTACTTTTTCATTTTTAGTTGTTGACATATATTAGCTTTTTATTATAGAAAGCCTCTTCATTGTGATTAACCATATTCTTGAATTTGAAAACTAATCAACATATGATGATTTGGTTGTAGTCAATTCGATTGTAATATAGCCCATTATGCTTCTCATCTGTCACCTTATATCATCTGATTTTTATTATTTTATTTTTAAATTAATTGCAGGGCGACAGCCTTATGAGGCTTCTAAATGTAGCTGCATTTGCGGTATCTGGGTATGCTTCAACAGATGGAAGAAATTGCAAACCTTTCAATCCATTGCTAGGGGAGACTTACGAAGGTGATTATCCAGATAAAGGGCTCCGATTTTTCTCAGAGAAGGTATCAATTTATTTCAAATATGGTTTCTATTTAACAAAGTGCGCATTTTATTTTAAATTATCAAGTGATGAAGGCTGTTTTTCTTTTCGATTAGGTGAGTCATCACCCCATGATTGTGGCATGCCATTGTGAGGGTACAGGCTGGAAGTTTTACGGTGATAGCAATCTAAAAAGCAAATTCTGGGGTAGGTCCATTCAGCTCGATCCAGTTGGTACCCTAACTGTTGAATTTGATGATGGAGAAGTCTTTCAGTGGAATAAGGTATTGTCGAAAATAATTGGAATATTTTTTCTCTTTAGATTTTTCAACGAGAAACTTAAAATTTTCTGTTATGACAGGTGACAACATCTATATACAATCTCATTCTGGGGAAACTATATTGTGACCACTATGGTAACATGCGGATACAAGGAAACCGGGAATACTCTTGTAAACTAAAATTCAAGGAGCAGTCTATCTTAGACAGAAATCCTCATCAGGTACCCTCCCTTATCTAGCAATGGCTATTTTATGATTCTGCTTTTATTGGAGCTAAAATTCAAGTTATCTTGATGGGGATTTCTTCTTTTTTTTTTTTTTTTTTTGACACTCAATCGTAAACTAAATGAAGCTGGAAATTTCAATAGAATTTTAGCAGATCATTGATGTGACTATAAATAAACTTATATGTGCATTCTTCTGAGAATTGGACCATAATTCGAGTATGGACATCATTATTTAGACAATATGAAAAGTTGAATATGGACATAACTAATCTTTTACCTTTGAAGTACTTGAAAATTCGAGAAAAACTGATGCTTTTAGATGCGTATTAGGTGCAAGGGGTTGTCCAAGACAAGAGTGGAAAGACAGTAGCAACCTTGTTTGGAAAGTGGGATGAGAGCATGCATTTCGTCCATGGAGATTACTCCTCCAAAGGAAAAGGTCATGAATCTCTTTCGGAAGCTCATTTGCTCTGGAAAAAAAGCAAGCCTCCAAAATTCCCAACGCGTTATAACTTGACACGGTTTGCCATCACACTGAATGAGCTTATGCCTGGACTTAAGGTAATTTTTAGTGCAGACTCACTCAAGATGTTCGTTCATGTGCGAGAGATTTTTTTCTTTTCGTTACCATGTTATCGTGAAATCGCTTTGTTGTGTGAGTTATGTAGTCTCGATCTAACTGATCTTGAAATGCTATTTTTACCGGAAATAAGAGAGAAACGTTACTCGGGGACTGTTTTACTATATTTTCTTACACTCTGGTCATCAGATCAGTTAAACTCAAATGGATTTACCTCGTTTTGCAGGACAAGCTACCCCCAACTGATTCAAGGCTTAGACCTGATCAAAGATGCTTGGAAAATGGTGAATATGAGACTGCAAATGCTGAAAAATTGCGGCTTGAGCAGCGTCAACGCCAGGTAATCCTTTTTTTTTTTTCAAGATTTTAAGGAATCGAAAAACTTGGTGCCCCCCTGTTTTGGTCAATTGCATTTCCTACAGAATTGGACATACCTGTTTTGATTTGAAAGGCTCTACACATTCTTCAAATGCATCTAAACTGAACATACACAAATTCTTATTTATCCACCTGGCATTTGCACTTGGTTTTAATTTTATTACAAACTGATTGAACGGGAAACTCAGGCTAGGACAATGCAAGAGCAAGGCTGGAAACCTCGATGGTTTGCCAAAGAGAGAGGATCTGATACTTACCGTTATACTGGTGGATATTGGGAAGCTAAGGAACAGGGCAATTGGGAATCGTGCCCCGATATTTTTGGTCAATTACCTCCTTCTGATCACATTTCAGACTAATTAAAAAAAAAAAAAAAAAAAAGAGGGTTTTAGTTCTTGATTTCGAGTCATTTTTTTTACTAGGAAAAAATCGAAAACGGATAATATATTTTGTCGATAAGAGCTGCAAATATGTTCATGAAATTTGTTTATAGTGGTTAGATGAAGCAACCAAGTTGTTTCTATGATAGATAGATAGAGAGTGTGTACTTTTACCCCGAAAGCTTGTTTAGCTATTTTTTAGGCCTTCGTTTTCCGAGGCCTTTGCTCGAATTCAGCAGTTTTTCTGTTCTTCTCTTGTTGTGAATAATGTTTTAGACCTTGCTTTGATTCTATTATGTTGCTCTCTAGTTTTGTAGTTATGTATGATTAACAGTACAATCATCTGTAACGAAATCAACCGTTTTACCTAATTTTTAATTACGTTTAACGCCATCGTCTTACATAAAGAAACGTGTCGAAGGAGGGATGCGACGTCGTGTCGAAGGAGGGATGCGACGTCGTTTTATTCTTCTGCATGGAAATTATTATCTTTTTTAATTATCTCATATATGCAATAACCTAATAACATCATCTGATTAAGTAGTTCTGGATAAGATTAATCGTTTGAGTCAGCAACTGAATTAAACTAATAATATGACAACAAAAACACAAATAACAAAATAGAAAAATAAAATAAAATAAAATAATTGAGTTGAATACAATATGAAACGGGTCGGATTTCGTGTTCAATGTAACCTTTCGGACTGCTCGGCCCGGCCCAACATATATTACCTTACCCCGATCAAAATAGCATCAACCCGGAAAAGTAGATTGTCGGGTCGGGTCGGGTAATTTCCGGATGTCCGGCCCGACATCAAAACCTGATTTAATTCGTTGCAACAATTACGCTACCCATAAAACGACGTCACTCCGTCCTCAGAGTAAACAATCCCCCGTCGTCTGATTCGAACTCCATAAGCTATGCAGCTCACCCTTGAATTCGGGTACTAATTTTTGCTCAATTCGAATTATTATTCTACTGCAAACTGTTTTCTGTATTTCGATAAATTCGCAGATGAATTGTGTTTTTTTTTTGGGTGTGAAAATGTTATTTTGTTAGGGTTATTGGTGGATCCTAGTTTCATGAAGAACAAGCTTTAGCCCTAGATTGTATGCTCTTTTTGTAGGCATGTGGTTGAATTAATTGGTGCCCATTGCTCTAAATTTCTAGGGTATAAAAAATGTGATTGGTATTTTATTGCGAAACCGAATGATTTTAATACGTTGGAATGATCGAATGGAAGCATAACTCTCTAATGTGCATTGTTTAAAAAAAAAAAAAAAACTCGTGATCAACCGAAATTTCGTAGGCTCACTGTGCTATTGTGCACCGTTAATATCTTTAGCTATTGTGCACCGTTGCGTCCGTATCGGCCTTCTGTTTCTGTTTCTAATATACATGTTATGGAATACCAGTGGTGGACTGGAACTTCTCTGTGATTCTGTAAAGATACATAAGGTGACTGTTGACCTTGAAGCTGAAGATACGAAGGTGAAAAATCTCTTTGGGTTGACTTTACATTTTTTAATAAGGAATCGGGAATTTATCTTACGTAAGTAGCTGAATCACATATTGTTTGGTTTTTGACAGTTAACCATGAAGCAATTGCTCTCGTGGGTACGTACAAATTTGATCAAGGAAAGGCCTGAGATGTTCATGAAAGGAGACACCGTGTAAGTAGTTTAATTTGTTTTAAGTTTAAATCTATGTCTATGCACCGAAGATTACTGCATTTCATATCTTCTTATGTTAACATCGCAATGTATTTTTTTTGACAATCCTAGTTACTTTTTCAATTGTGGCGAACTGATTCGAATTCCGCCGATTCCGATCCGAGATTTCTGATTTTGGAACAATGTTTTTTTATTCCGATTTCTGATTTTTTCCGATATTTTTTTGGAATGGAATTGGAATACATATTAGGTTCTGATTTCCGATCCGATTTTAACTTCCCAAAATTCCGATTTTCTTTTTTTCGAAAATTACACTTTAGGTCCTTAGGATATCAATATTATTATGTATTTTGTAATATAGGTTACCTAAAAATTGGAATTTCCGAATTCCGCGATACTGATTCTAAAATTTCTGATTTTCGAACAAATTTTTTCTTTCCAATTTCTGATATTCCGATTTCCATTTTTTTTCAATCGGAATTGGATAGTGCTAAATCCGATCTGATCCGTCTGATTTTTCCACCCCTATTATTACCAACTCTTATATTACCTATAATGCTGGTCTTTATTAGGTCTTATCATTTTATTGCATTATGAATCGAACACTCCGGTTTCGTGTTTTTTAGGCGACCGGGAGTTTTGGTCCTTGTGAATGACTGTGATTGGGAACTAAGTGGGCAGCTCGAGACAATGCTCGAAGATAAAGATGTCGTTGTTTTCATATCAACGTTGCATGGTGGATAAAATAACCTATTTACCTTCTCATCAACCAAACCATCATATATATTCAGAAATCGGATTAAATCGTGTAAGGCTCCTGATTCTAAGCTTTCGTAGTTATATACCTAAATCCAGACCTAATTAGTCTCTGTTTTTAATTTTTACGTATTTTAGCACTCACGCACAAACACACACAGACACGCGACGCAGTCTTGATGTGGACATAGATTTGTTTGTTTTGGTTCATGCGGGCTTTAAGTTAGGAAAGCAACGTTGCCTATATCTGGTAATGGAGTGGATTTGGTGTGGAAGTTTCGAATATTATGTCCAAGTTTTGACACGTTTGTGCTACATGGGTTGTGGGAAAACATATTTCTTTTCGAAATTGTATGCTTGTCTGAAAATTTCAAAGTCATACAGAAAATTGAATAGGGTTGCAAAGATGTCTTTTTCTGGATGTGATGTTATGTTGGGTTACCAGAATTGTGGCTGCCCAACTCCACACCACATGGGGTTACCATGTCTTTTTTTTTTTTTTTTTTTTTTTGAAATAAAAATAAATAAATAAAATTGGTTCATGGGCCGGAAAAAAGATTTAAAAAAAAAAATCCGTTGCTTCTTTTTTCGTAGGACTCGAAAACAAGACGCAATGGACACAGTTGTCCTGTCGAAATTGTGCTTCTCCATGGCAATGTTTTCTTAGGTCTCGATCTCTTTCGACAATAGTCACCGTTGTAGTCTTCGTTTCGTTTGTGGGAGATAAGCAATCATTAATTAAATAATTAGGTTTTATTTGATGTTAGGTTAGTACATTAACTTTTCGGGCAATTCCGTAATTTTGAAGAGAGAAAAAACGGTTTTCTATAATTTAATTATTATCGCGGTTTGTTGGGGGATTGTGTATTTGGCTTCTTCTAGTTCGATTATACAATTGTGTTCTCGTAGGATTGCATAATCTTTATCCTGTCTTCATTTTGTTGCTGAAGACCAATATGTTTTCTTTCACATTGCATAAAATGATATTATTGATATTTATTTAATTATGTGTGTTACAAAAGATACAAGAAATACAGTAGAGAACCTCTATAAATCAATAACCTAGTTTAAATAATCATTTATTATGGTCCGGACTACGTAAAAACGTATTATATTAGCTCGATAAATTAATAGAATTTTGCTCGTTCCGACCATATTAATATATGGAGGTTTACCTATAGGTGTTTATATATTCAATAGATACAAATCATAGGTATGTACTTAGTAGTATTTGAATAAGAAATGAAGCAATTGGGATTCTTTGATTTCTGACAAGAAGATCCTGCAGTTTATATTAAATTCCCAGTCACAACTGAGGATAGGTCAACTCAATTTACATAAATGTTTATTATATAATTATGCTTATTATTATTATTCTTTGGGTTTTTGTTTACTTTGGTGCTAATAATGTTTTATTTATTTATTTATTAATATTATTATTTAATTTAATTAAACCGCTCTTCTTTCCACACAATTATCTGATGGACGTTTGATGGATGCAATGCTTTAAGATTTCAGATTTGACATCTGTTGTTATCAATCAGACCAGACACGATATAACATTTCAATTCTGTTATTTAATTTTTAATTAATATGATTAAATTGCTATTTTCTAGCTTCAACATACTTTATTTCATGAAATCAAATATATATATATATATATCACACACTCAACATAAAAATTCCAGATAAATAGAACGAAACCGCACTAGGTTAACCATGTGCGAATGTTGACAAAAGGATTCGAGCCTGAATTAATTGACACAAGATCATCTGTTTAAGTAACTAGGAAAAAAGACGTACCCTACAAGCAATATATACCATGTGAGACAAATAATTCATTTGTTGATAATATATATATATATATTTCGAAAATAAATAATATTCATCCCTCCAACCATCACTCTCCAACCACACACATACCCCCTAAAAAAATATTAATAAAAGTAAAAATAATAATATCATGATCAACAAAAGAAAAATATATTTCCAAACATGATTTGATAGCAACAATTGAAGAAAATCAAATATATGATGTAATAATAATAATAATAATAAAAACCCAAACATTTTGTGATCACAAGTGGAGGGGCATTATAGTCACTTTCATTAATTTTCAGGTGTCCCTCCAACTGCAAACCCTAGATAGAGAACCCGGCCCGAATGAAGCTGCACATGGGAGTGTGGGTCATTTCATCACGTTCTTTTGGGTCAAATTCCCACCATCAAACACCCACTATTGTGTTGGTTTCTGTGTGTGCATGTGTATGTATCTATCTATCTATATGTTGTGTGTATATATCATATATGTATATTTTCTTGCTTCTTTTTTTATTTTTTTTCCATTTTCATGGCTGTGAGTTATGTATATGATTACATGGTTCAGATAATCCACTTTTAAAGGGGAGCTGAAAAGTGAAAACCATGTTTTCATCATTATATAGTTGGATTCAATAGTGTTTCTTGTTTGATTCTTTGAATTTGAATACATATAATACATACATATATATATATATGGATAAGGTTGGAGAATTATATATTTTCTGTTGTTTTAATTTTAATTGTGGCATTTTGGTCGGCAGATTAATGTGGATACATTTGGTCATTAGTATATCAATCACATAGATATATGACTAAATTTGGTGATTTTTTTGTTTTTTTATTTTAATAAAATGTTTTTATGAAAAAAAAAAAAAAGATTTAATTTCAATTCATAATCCAAAACACGCTTCTTGGCATTCCACGTGGGACGAAAAGGTCGTTTTTTTCTAGTGAAATCTCGCGTGGTTAGCACGTGGCACCATGTAAATGGTTTCCAGTGGGGCCCTTTACATTTGTCGACCAACAGTTTTTATTAGAAAAAAAGGGTGAATTGCATTTTGCACCGCCAAAATGTCATGGATTGGCATTTTGGACCCTTAAATTTGGGAATTGGCAAAATGGACCCTACAGCTGTTAGAAACACCACAAAGAAAGAATATATTTAAATGCTAAAATATCGCGATATATTGATGATTTTGTTAGAATATCACAAGAAGGCAGAGGTGTAGGGTGCATTTTGCCATAAAATATGCAAATTTAGGGGTGTAATTTGCTAATTTTAAAATTTAAGGTGCAAAGGGCCAATCATTATTCCAGGGTGCAAAATGCAATTCACCCTCATACTGTTCGTTTTACCTGATATAGGAAATATATCTATTTAATTTTCCAAATTTTTGTATATGAAAGCCTAGAATAATAGTGAAAAGAATTTGAAACAAAGATACATGTAAAAGATTAATAATAAATTAAAAATTGAAAATAGATTTAGTGGTTCTTATTTCAATAATTTTGAGGTGATATCTTCAGAAAATAAGGAATATGATTTACAGTATGATAGCAAAATGTTTGCAAGAAAAAAAAACCCTTGAAGTAAGGTTAAATTACAAAAACAACCCTCATATTTGGGTAATTACAATTAGGACTGTGCATGGATCGGTTTTAACCATCAACCAACTCATTACGCGACCCATAATTTGTGATGGATAATCAACCATCAACCGACCCATTTACGTTGGGTCGATAATATCAACCAACTCATGTATAGTTGGGTCGATAATGATTTCTAATATGCTAAAAAGTTGGTTAGTCGAGTAATATCGGCCAACCAACTTTGTTTATTAATTTATTATTTATTAATTTTATTTAAAATGTTTAATATTTTTAATTTCAATTTTCTATTTTATATCACATTTATTAAATTGTCTAATATTGACCAAAATCCTAAAAGCAATAAATCTAACATAATTATCTAATTTAAACTATTTTAATTTTAAGACATACATGCTAAATATTTGGACGATTATTATTTGTTGAACATTTATGTTTAATTGCATTACATATGGCCCGTAATATTTTGATTTTTTTATTTGAATATTATTGAACTAGTTATATTTAATTTATAAAAGATATAGAGTTGTAACAACTAATAAAATATTAAAAAAAAAATTAAAAAAATATTTAGATGGATAACCCATCAACCAAACCATCAACCGACCCATTAAATTGGTTTTCAACCATCACCCAATATAATCTATGTAAATTGGGTCGATAACGGTTTCCACTATTTACTAAAGTTGGTTGGATGAGTTGAGTTGGTTTTATGGCTGTTTTTTAATCAAACCAACCAACGCACAACCCTAATTACAATCATCATCTTCAACTATGTATTATCTTACACGTTCATCCTTACGGTGTTAAATTCACCTACCGAATGAGGGGTTTAAAAAAAAATACATGGTTGATGGGTAATTGTAATTACTCAAACATAAAAAAGTTTTTCGTAATTTAATCTTAACTCACA